>NC_091044.1:2299660-2410387 GCF_041296385.1 Aphelocoma coerulescens | reverse complement strand
AAATAAAAGCCCCAAACCCCCTAAATCTCCTCAGGACCCCTGCAAAGCCACCCCTTAGCCCCGCCCATTTCCCCTTTAGCCCCGCCCCCTCCCGGCCCTGCCGACCCAAATTCCCCCCCAAAAACCCCCCAAAACCCCCAAAATTCCAAAAAAAACCCCCCAGAGACCCCCAAAAATCCCCTTAAAGACCCAACATTCCCAAATAAAAGCCCCAAACCCCCTAAATCTCCTCAGGACCCCTGCAAAGCCACCCCTTAGCCCCGCCCATTTCCCCTTTAGCCCCGCCCCTCCCGGCCCTGCCGACCCAAATTCCCCCCCAAAAACCCCCCAAAACCCCCAAAATTCCAAAAAAAACCCCCCCAGAGACCCCCAAAATCCCCTTAAAGACCCAAAATTCCCAAATAAAAGCCCCAAACCCCCTAAATCTCCTCAGGACCCCTGCAAAGCCACCCCTTAGCCCCGCCCATTTCCCCTTTAGCCCCGCCCCCTCCCGGCCCTGCCGACCCAAATTCCCCCCCAAAAACCCCCCAAAACCCCCAAAATTCCAAAAAAAACCCCCCCAGAGACCCCCAAAAATCCCCTTAAAGACCCAACATTCCCAAATAAAAGCCCCAAACCCCCTAAATCTCCTCAGGACCCCTGCAAAGCCACCCCTTAGCCCCGCCCATTTCCCCTTTAGCCCCGCCCCCTCCCGGCCCTGCCGACCCAAATTACCCCCCAAAAACCCCCCAAAACCCCCAAAATTCCAAAAAAAACCCCCCAGAGACCCCCAAAAATCCCCTTAAAGACCCAACATTCCCAAATAAAAGCCCCAAACCCCCTAAATCTCCTCAGGACCCCTGCAAAGCCACCCCTTAGCCCCGCCCATTTCCCCTTTAGCCCCGCCCCCTCCCGGCCCTGCCGACCCAAATTCCCCCCCAAAAACCCCCCAAAACCCCCAAAATTCCAAAAAAAACCCCCCCAGAGACCCCCAAAAATCCCCTTAAAGACCCAACATTCCCAAATAAAAGCCCCAAACCCCCTAAATCTCCTCAGGACCCCTGCAAAGCCACCCCTTAGCCCCGCCCATTTCCCCTTTAGCCCCGCCCCCTCCCGGCCCTGCCGACCCAAATTACCCCCAAAACCCCCCAAAACCCCCAAAATTCCAAAAAAAAACCCCCCAGAGACCCCAAAAATCCCCTTAAAGACCCAAAATTCCCAAATAAAAGCCCCAAACCCCCTAAATCTCCTCAGGACCCCTGCAAAGCCACCCCTAGCCCGCCACTCCCCTCTAGCCCGCCCATTTCCCCTTTAGCCCCGCCCCCTCCCGGCCCTGCCGACCCAAATTCCCCCCCAAAAACCCCCCAAAACCCCCAAAATTCCAAAAAAAACCCCCCAGAGACCCCCAAAAATCCCCTTAAAGACCCAAAATTCCCAAATAAAAGCCCCAAACCCCCTAAATCTCCTCAGGACCCCTGCAAAGCCACCCCTTAGCCCCGCCCATTTCCCCTTTAGCCCCGCCCCCTCCGGCCCTGCCGACCCAAATTCCCCCCCAAAAACCCCCCAAAACCCCCAAAATTCCAGAAAAAAACCCCCCAGAGACCCCCAAAAATCCCCTTAAAGACCCAAAATTCCCAAATAAAAGCCCCAAACCCCCTAAATCTCCTCAGGACCCCTGGAAAGCCACCCCTTAGCCCCGCCCATTTCCCTTTAGCCCCGCCCCCTCCCGGCCCTGCCGACCCAAATTCCCCCCCAAAAACCCCCCAAAACCCCCAAAATTCCAAAAAAAACCCCCCCAGAGACCCCCAAAAATCCCCTTAAAGACCCAAAAATTCCCAAATAAAAGCCCCAAACCCCCTAAATCTCCTCAGGACCCCTGCAAAGCCACCCCTTAGCCCCGCCCATTTCCCCTTTAGCCCCGCCCCCTCCCGGCCCTGCCGACCCAAATTCCCCCCCAAAAACCCCCCAAAACCCCCAAAATTCCAAAAAAAACCCCCCCAGAGACCCCCAAAAATCCCCTTAAAGACCCAACATTCCCAAATAAAAGCCCAAACCCCCTAAATCTCCTCAGGACCCCTGCAAAGCCACCCCTTAGCCCCGCCCATTTCCCCTTTAGCCCCGCCCCCTCCCGGCCCTGCCGACCCAAATTACCCCCCAAAAACCCCCCAAAACCCCAAAATTCCAAAAAAAACCCCCCCAGAGACCCCCAAAAATCCCCTTAAAGACCCAAAATTCCCAAATAAAAGCCCCAAACCCCCTAAATCTCCTCAGGACCCCTGCAAAGCCACCCCTTAGCCCCGCCCATTTCCCCTTTAGCCCCGCCCCCTCCCGGCCCTGCCGACCCAAATTCCCCCCCAAAAACCCCCCAAAAACCCCCAAAATTCCAAAAAAAACCCCCCCAGAGACCCCCAAAAATCCCCTTAAAGACCCAAAATTCCCAAATAAAAGCCCCAAACCCCCTAAATCTCCTCAGGACCCCTGCAAAGCCACCCCTTAGCCCCGCCCATTTCCCCTTTAGCCCCGCCCCCTCCCGGCCCTGCCGACCCAAATTCCCCCCCAAAAACCCCCCAAAACCCCCAAAATTCCAAAAAAAACCCCCCCAGAGACCCCCAAAAATCCCCTTAAAGACCCAACATTCCCAAATAAAAGCCCCAAACCCCTAAATCTCCTCAGGACCCCTGCAAAGCCACCCCTTAGCCCCGCCCATTTCCCCTTTAGCCCCGCCCCCTCCCGGCCCCTGCCGACCCAAATTCCCCCCCAAAAACCCCCCAAAACCCCAAAATTCCAAAAAAACCCCCCCAGAGACCCCCAAAAATCCCCTTAAAGACCCAAAATTCCCAAATAAAAGCCCCAAACCCCCTAAATCTCCTCAGGACCCCTGCAAAGCCACCCCTTAGCCCCGCCCATTTCCCCTTTAGCCCCGCCCCCTCCCGGCCCTGCCGACCCAAATTCCCCCCCAAAAACCCCCCAAAACCCCCAAAATTCCAAAAAAAACCCCCCCAGAGACCCCCAAAAATCCCCTTAAAGACCCAACATTCCCAAATAAAAGCCCCAAACCCCCTAAATCTCCTCAGGACCCCTGCAAAGCCACCCCTTAGCCCCGCCCATTTCCCCTTTAGCCCCGCCCCCTCCCGGCCCTGCCGACCCAAATTACCCCCCAAAAACCCCCCAAAACCCCAAAATTCCAAAAAAACCCCCCCAGAGACCCCCAAAAATCCCCTTAAAGACCCAAAATTCCCAAATAAAAGCCCCAAACCCCCTAAATCTCCTCAGGACCCCTGCAAAGCCACCCCTTAGCCCCGCCCATTTCCCCTTTAGCCCCGCCCCCTCCCGGCCCTGCCGACCCAAATTCCCCCCCAAAAACCCCCCAAAACCCCCAAAATTCCAAAAAAACCCCCCCAGAGACCCCCAAAAATCCCCTTAAAGACCCAACATTCCCAAATAAAAGCCCCAAACCCCCTAAATCTCCTCAGGACCCCTGCAAAGCCACCCCTTAGCCCCGCCCATTTCCCCTTTAGCCCCGCCCCCTCCCGGCCCTGCCGACCCAAATTCCCCCCCAAAAACCCCCCAAAACCCCCAAAATTCCAGAAAAAAAACCCCCCAGAGACCCCCAAAAATCCCCTTAAAGACCCAAAATTCCCAAATAAAAGCCCCAAACCCCCTAAATCTCCTCAGGACCCCTGCAAAGCCACCCCTTAGCCCCGCCCATTTCCCTTTAGCCCCGCCCCCTCCCGGCCCTGCCGACCCAAATTCCCCCCCAAAAACCCCCAAAACCCCAAAATTCCAAAAAAAACCCCCCCAGAGACCCCCAAAAATCCCCTTAAAGACCCAACATTCCAAATAAAAGCCCCAAACCCCCTAATCTCCTCAGGACCCCTGCAAAGCCACCCCTTAGCCCGCCCATTTCCCCTTTAGCCCCGCCCCCTCCCGGCCCTGCCGACCCAAATTCCCCCCCAAAAACCCCCCAAAACCCCCAAAATTCCAAAAAAAAACCCCCCAGAGACCCCCAAAAATCCCCTTAAAGACCCAAAATTCCCAAATAAAAGCCCCAAACCCCCTAAATCTCCTCAGGACCCCTGCAAAGCCACCCCTTAGCCCCGCCCATTTCCCCTTTAGCCCCGCCCCCTCCCGGCCCTGCCGACCCAAATTCCCCCCAAAAACCCCCCAAAACCCCCAAAATTCCAAAAAAAACCCCCCAGAGACCCCCAAAAATCCCCTTAAAGACCCAAAATTCCCAAATAAAAGCCCCAAACCCCCTAAATCTCCTCAGGACCCCTGCAAAGCCACCCCTTAGCCCCGCCCATTTTCCCCTTTAGCCCCGCCCCCTCCCGGCCCTGCCGACCCAAATTCCCCCCCAAAAACCCCCCAAAACCCCCAAAATTCCAAAAAAAACCCCCCAGAGACCCCCAAAAATCCCTTAAAGACCCAACATTCCCAAATAAAAGCCCCAAACCCCCTAAATCTCCTCAGGACCCCTGCAAAGCCACCCCTTAGCCCCGCCCATTTCCCCTTTAGCCCCGCCCCCTCCCGGCCCTGCCGACCCAAATTCCCCCCCAAAAACCCCCCAAAACCCCCAAAATTCCAGAAAAAAACCCCCCAGGAGACCCCCAAAAATCCCCTTAAAGACCCAAAATTCCCAAATAAAAGCCCCAAACCCCTAAATCTC
Organism: Aphelocoma coerulescens; assembly: GCF_041296385.1. Classification (NCBI taxonomy): domain Eukaryota; kingdom Metazoa; phylum Chordata; class Aves; order Passeriformes; family Corvidae; genus Aphelocoma; species Aphelocoma coerulescens. The sequence goes on along the minus strand of NC_091044.1, from coordinate 2,405,742 downwards.
CTCAGGACCCCTGCAAAGCCACCCCTTAGCCCCGCCCATTTCCCCTTTAGCCCCGCCCCCTCCCGGCCCTGCCGACCCAAATTCCCCCCAAAAACCCCCCAAAACCCCCAAAATTCCAAAAAAAACCCCCCAGAGACCCCCAAAAATCCCCTTAAAGACCCAAAATTCCCAAATAAAAGCCCCAAACCCCCTAAATCTCCTCAGGACCCCTGCAAAGCCACCCCTTAGCCCCGCCCATTTCCCCTTTAGCCCCGCCCCCTCCCGGCCCTGCCGACCCAAATTCCCCCCCAAAAACCCCCCAAAACCCCCAAAATTCCAAAAAAAACCCCCCAGAGACCCCCAAAAATCCCCTTAAAGACCCAACATTCCCAAATAAAAGCCCCAAACCCCCTAAATCTCCTCAGGACCCCTGCAAAGCCACCCCTTAGCCCCGCCCATTTCCCCTTTAGCCCCGCCCCCTCCCGGCCCTGCCGACCCAAATTCCCCCCCAAAAACCCCCCAAAACCCCCAAAATTCCAAAAAAAACCCCCCAGAGACCCCCAAAAATCCCCTTAAAGACCCAAAATTCCCAAATAAAAGCCCCCAAACCCCCTAAATCTCCTCAGGACCCCTGCAAAGCCACCCCTTAGCCCCGCCCATTTCCCCTTTAGCCCCGCCCCCTCCCGGCCCTGCCGACCCAAATTCCCCCCAAAAACCCCCCAAAACCCCCAAAATTCCAAAAAAAACCCCCCCAGAGACCCCCAAAATCCCCTTAAAGACCCAACATTCCCAAATAAAAGCCCCAAACCCCCTAAATCTCCTCAGGACCCCTGCAAAGCCACCCCTTAGCCCCGCCATTTCCCCTTTAGCCCCGCCCCCTCCCGGCCCTGCCGACCCAAATTCCCCCCCAAAAACCCCCCAAAACCCCAAAATTCCAAAAAAAACCCCCCAGAGACCCCCAAAAATCCCTTAAAGACCCAAAATTCCCAAATAAAAGCCCCAAACCCCCTAAATCTCCTCAGGACCCCTGCAAAGCCACCCCTTAGCCCCGCCCATTTCCCCTTTAGCCCCGCCCCCTCCCGGCCCTGCCGACCCAAATTCCCCCCCAAAAACCCCCCAAAACCCCCAAAATTCCAAAAAAAAACCCCCCCCAGAGACCCCCAAAAATCCCCTTAAAGACCCAACATTCCCAAATAAAAGCCCCAAACCCCCTAAATCTCCTCAGGACCCCTGCAAAGCCACCCCTTAGCCCCGCCCATTTCCCCTTTAGCCCCGCCCCCTCCCGGCCCTGCCGACCCAAATTCCCCCCCAAAAACCCCCAAAACCCCCAAAATTCCAAAAAAAACCCCCCCAGAGACCCCCAAAAATCCCCTTAAAGACCCAAAATTCCAAATAAAAGCCCCAAACCCCCTAAATCTCCTCAGGACCCCTGCAAAGCCACCCCTTAGCCGCCCCCCCTAGCCCCCATTTCCCCTTTAGCCCCGCCCCCTCCCGGCCCTGCCGACCCAAATTCCCCCCCAAAAACCCCCCAAAACCCCCAAAATTCCAAAAAAAACCCCCCAGAGACCCCCAAAAATCCCCTTAAAGACCCAACATTCCCAAATAAAAGCCCCAAACCCCCTAAATCTCCTCAGGACCCCTGCAAAGCCACCCCTTAGCCCCGCCCATTTCCCCTTTAGCCCCGCCCCCTCCCGGCCCTGCCGACCCAAATTCCCCCCCAAAGACCCCCCAAAACCCCAAAATTCCAAAAAAAACCCCCCCAGAGACCCCCAAAAATCCCCTTAAAGACCCAACATTCCCAAATAAAAGCCCCAAACCCCCTAAATCTCCTCAGGACCCCTGCAAAGCCACCCCTTAGCCCCGCCCATTTCCCCTTTAGCCCCGCCCCCTCCCGGCCCTGCCGACCCAAATTCCCCCCCAAAAACCCCCAAAACCCCCAAAATTCCAAAAAAAACCCCCCCAGAGACCCCCAAAAATCCCCTTAAAGACCCAAAATTCCCAAATAAAAGCCCCAAACCCCCTAAATCTCCTCAGGACCCCTGCAAAGCCACCCCTTAGCCCCGCCCATTTCCCCTTTAGCCCCGCCCCCTCCCGGCCCTGCCGACCCAAATTCCCCCCCAAAAACCCCCCAAACCCCCAAAATTCCAGAAAAAAACCCCCCCAGAGACCCCCAAAAATCCCCTTAAAGACCCAAAATTCCCAAATAAAAGCCCCAAACCCCCTAAATCTCCTCAGGACCCCTGCAAAGCCACCCCTTAGCCCCGCCCATTTCCCCTTTAGCCCCGCCCCCTCCCGGCCCTGCCGACCCAAATTCCCCCCCAAAAACCCCCCAAAACCCCCAAAATTCCAAAAAAAACCCCCCAGAGACCCCCAAAAATCCCCTTAAAGACCCAAAATTCCCAAATAAAAGCCCCAAACCCCCTAAATCTCCTCAGGACCCCTGCAAAGCCACCCCTTAGCCCCGCCCATTCCCCTCTAGCCCCACCCATTCCCTTAGCCCCGCCCCCTCCCGGCCCTGCCGACCCAAATTCCCCCCCAAAAACCCCCCAAAACCCCAAAATTCCAGAAAAAAACCCCCCAGAGACCCCCAAAAATCCCCTTAAAGACCCAAAATTCCCAAATAAAAGCCCCAAACCCCCTAAATCTCCTCAGGACCCCTGCAAAGCCACCCCTTAGCCCCGCCCATTTCCCCTTTAGCCCCGCCCCCTCCCGGCCCTGCCGACCCAAATTCCCCCCAAAAACCCCCCAAAACCCCCAAAATTCCAAAAAAAACCCCCCCAGAGACCCCCAAAAAATCCCCTTAAAGACCCAAAATTCCCAAATAAAAGCCCCAAACCCCCTAAATCTCCTCAGGACCCCTGCAAAGCCACCCCTTAGCCCCGCCCATTTCCCCTTTAGCCCCGCCCCTCCCGGCCCTGCCGACCCAAATTCCCCCCCAAAAACCCCCCAAAACCCCCAAAATTCCAGAAAAAAACCCCCCAGAGACCCCAAAAATCCCTTAAAGACCCAAAATTCCCAAATAAAAGCCCCAAACCCCCTAAATCTCCTCAGGACCCCTGCAAAGCCACCCTTAGCCCCGCCCATTTCCCCTTTAGCCCCGCCCCCTCCGGCCCTGCCGACCCAAATTCCCCCCCAAAAACCCCCCAAAACCCCCAAAATTCCAAAAAAAACCCCCCCAGAGACCCCCAAAAATCCCCTTAAAGACCCAACATTCCCAAATAAAAGCCCCAACCCCCTAAATCTCCTCAGGACCCCTGCAAAGCCACCCCTTAGCCCCGCCCATTTCCCCTTTAGCCCCGCCCCCTCCCGGCCCTGCCGACCCAAATTCCCCCCCAAAAACCCCCCAAAACCCCCAAAATTCCAAAAAAAACCCCCCAGAGACCCCCAAAAATCCCCTTAAAGACCCAACATTCCCAAATAAAAGCCCCAAACCCCCTAAATCTCCTCAGGACCCCTGCAAAGCCACCCCTTAGCCCCGCCCATTTCCCCTTTAGCCCCGCCCCCTCCCGGCCCTGCCGACCCAAATTACCCCCCAAAAAACCCCCCAAAACCCCAAAATTCCAAAAAAAACCCCCCAGAGACCCCAAAAATCCCCTTAAAGACCCAAAATTCCCAAATAAAAGCCCCAAACCCCCTAAATCTCCTCAGGACCCCTGCAAAGCCACCCCTTAGCCCCGCCCATTTCCCCTTTAGCCCCGCCCCCTCCCGGCCCTGCCGACCCAAATTCCCCCCCAAAAACCCCCCAAAACCCCCAAAATTCCAAAAAAAACCCCCCCAGAGACCCCCAAAAATCCCCTTAAAGACCCAACATTCCCAAATAAAAGCCCCAAACCCCCTAAATCTCCTCAGGACCCCTGCAAAGCCACCCCTTAGCCCCGCCCATTTCCCCTTTAGCCCCGCCCCCTCCCGGCCCTGCCGACCCAAATTCCCCCCAAAAACCCCCCAAAACCCCCAAAATTCCAAAAAAAAACCCCCCAGAGACCCCCAAAAATCCCCTTAAAGACCCAACATTCCCAAATAAAAGCCCCAAACCCCCTAAATCTCCTCAGGACCCCTGCAAAGCCACCCCTTAGCCCCGCCCATTTCCCCTTTAGCCCCGCCCCCTCCCGGCCCTGCCGACCCAAATTCCCCCCCAAAAACCCCCCAAAACCCCCAAAATTCCAGAAAAAAACCCCCCAGAGACCCCCAAACATCCCCTTAAAGACCCAACATTCCCAAATAAAGCCCCAAACCCCCTAAATCTCCTCAGGACCCCTGCAAAGCCACACCTTAGCCCCGCCCATTTCCCCTTTAGCCCCGCCCCCTCCCGGCCCTGCCGACCCAAATTCCCCCCCAAAAACCCCCCAAAACCCCCAAAATTCCAAAAAAAAACCCCCAGAGACCCCCAAAAATCCCCTTAAAGACCCAAAATTCCCAAATAAAAGCCCAAACCCCCTAAATCTCCTCAGGACCCCTGCAAGCCACCCCTTAGCCCCGCCCATTTCCCCTTTAGCCCCGCCCCCTCCCGGCCCTGCCGACCCAAATTCCCCCCAAAAACCCCCCAAAACCCCCAAAATTCCAAAAAAAACCCCCCCAGAGACCCCCAAAAATCCCCTTAAAGACCCAAAATTCCCAAATAAAAGCCCCAAACCCCCTAAATCTCCTCAGGACCAGCCCCGCCCATTTCCCCTTTAGCCCCGCCCCCTCCCGGCCCTGCCGACCCAAATTCCCCCCCAAAAACCCCCCAAAACCCCCAAAATTCCAAAAAAAAACCCCCCAGAGACCCCCAAAAATCCCCTTAAAGACCCAAAATTCCCAAATAAAAGCCCCAAACCCCCTAAATCTCCTCAGGACCCCTGCAAAGCCACCCCTTAGCCCCGCCCATTTCCCCTTTAGCCCCGCCCCCTCCCGGCCCTGCCGACCCAAATTCCCCCCCAAAAACCCCCCAAAACCCCCAAAATTCCAAAAAAAAACCCCCCAGAGACCCCCAAACATCCCCTTAAAGACCCAACATTCCCAAATAAAAGCCCCAAACCCCCTAAATCTCCTCAGGACCCCTGCAAAGCCACCCCTTAGCCCCGCCCATTTCCCCTTTAGCCCCGCCCCCTCCCGGCCCTGCCGACCCAAATTCCCCCCCAAAAACCCCCCAAAACCCCCAAAATTCCAAAAAAAAACCCCCCAGAGACCCCCAAAAATCCCCTTAAAGACCCAAAATTCCCAAATAAAAGCCCCAAACCCCCTAAATCTCCTCAGGACCCCTGCAAAGCCACCCCTTAGCCCCGCCCACTCCCCCTCTAGCCCCGCCCATTTCCCCTTTAGCCCCGCCCCCTCCCGGCCCTGCCGACCCAAATTCCCCCCCAAAAACCCCCCAAAACCCCCAAAATTCCAAAAAAAAAACCCCCCAGAGACCCCCAAAAATCCCCTTAAAGACCCAAAATTCCCAAATAAAAGCCCCAAACCCCCTAAATCTCCTCAGGACCCCTGCAAAGCCACCCCTTAGCCCCGCCCATTTCCCCTTTAGCCCCGCCCCCTCCCGGCCCTGCCGACCCAAATTCCCCCCCAAAAACCCCCCAAAACCCCCAAAATTCCAAAAAAAAACCCCCCAGAGACCCCCAAACATCCCCTTAAAGACCCAACACTCCCAAATAAAAGCCCCAAACCCCCTAAATCTCCTCAGGACCCCTGCAAAGCCACCCCTTAGCCCCGCCCATTTCCCCTTTAGCCCCGCCCCCTCCCGGCCCTGCCGACCCAAATTCCCCCCCAAAAACCCCCCAAAACCCCCAAAATTCCAGAAAAAAACCCCCCAGAGACCCCCAAAAATCCCCTTAAAGACCCAAAATTCCCAAATAAAAGCCCCAAACCCCCTAAATCTCCTCAGGACCCCTGCAAAGCCACCCCTTAGCCCCGCCCACTCCCCCTCTAGCCCCGCCCCCTCCCGGCCCTGCCGACCCAAATTCCCCCCCAAAAACCCCCCAAAACCCCCAAAATTCCAGAAAAAAAGCCCCCAGAGACCCCCAAAAATCCCCTTAAAGACCGAACACTCCCAAATAAAAGCCCCAAACCCCCTAAATCTCCTCAGGACCCCTGCAAAGCCACCCCTTAGCCCCGCCCATTTCCCCTTTAGCCCCGCCCCCTCCCGGCCCTGCCGACCCAAATTCCCCCCCAAAAACCCCCCAAAACCCCCAAAATTCCAGAAAAAAAGCCCCCAGAGACCCCCAAAAATCCCCTTAAAGACCCAAAATTCCCAAATAAAAGCCCCAAACCCCCTAAATCTCCTCAGGACCCCTGCAAAGCCACCCCTTAGCCCCGCCCACTCCCCCTCTAGCCCCGCCCATTTCCCCTTTAGCCCCGCCCCCTCCCGGCCCTGCCGACCCAAATTCCCCCCCAAAAACCCCCCAAAACCCCCAAAATTCCAGAAAAAAAGCCCCCAGAGACCCCCAAAAATCCCCTTAAAGACCGAACACTCCCAAATAAAAGCCCCAAACCCCCTAAATCTCCTCAGGACCCCTGCAAAGCCACCCCTTAGCCCCGCCCATTTCCCCTTTAGCCCCGCCCCCTCCCGGCCCTGCCGACCCAAATTCCCCCCCAAAAACCCCCCAAAACCCCCAAAATTCCAGAAAAAAACCCCCCAGAGACCCCCAAAAATCCCCTTAAAGACCCAAAATTCCCAAATAAAAGCCCCAAACCCCCTAAATCTCCTCAGGACCCCTGCAAAGCCACCCCTTAGCCCCGCCCACTCCCCCTCTAGCCCCGCCCCCTCCCGGCCCTGCCGACCCAAATTCCCCCCCAAAAACCCCCCAAAACCCCCAAAATTCCAGAAAAAAAGCCCCCAGAGACCCCCAAAAATCCCCTTAAAGACCGAACACTCCCAAATAAAAGCCCCAAACCCCCTAAATCTCCTCAGGACCCCTGCAAAGCCACCCCTTAGCCCCGCCCATTTCCCCTTTAGCCCCGCCCCCTCCCGGCCCTGCCGACCCAAATTCCCCCCCAAAAACCCCCCAAAACCCCCAAAATTCCAAAAAAAAACCCCCCAGAGACCCCCAAAAATCCCCTTAAAGACCCAAAATTCCCAAATAAAAGCCCCAAACCCCCTAAATCTCCTCAGGACCCCTGCAAAGCCACCCCTTAGCCCCGCCCATTTCCCCTTTAGCCCCGCCCCCTCCCGGCCCTGCCGACCCAAATTCCCCCCCAAAAACCCCCCAAAACCCCCAAAATTCCAAAAAAAAACCCCCCAGAGACCCCCAAAAATCCCCTTAAAGACCCAAAATTCCCAAATAAAAGCCCCAAACCCCCTAAATCTCCTCAGGACCCCTGCAAAGCCACCCCTTAGCCCCGCCCATTTTCCCTTTAGCCCCGCCCCCTCCCGGCCCTGCCGACCCAAATTCCCCCCCAAAAACCCCCCAAAACCCCCAAAATTCCAAAAAAAACCCCCCCAGAGACCCCCAAAAATCCCCTTAAAGACCCAAAATTCCCAAATAAAAGCCCCAAACCCCCTAAATCTCCTCAGGACCCCTGCAAAGCCACCCCTTAGCCCCGCCCATTTCCCCTTTAGCCCCGCCCCCTCCCGGCCCTGCCGACCCAAATTCCCCCCCAAAAACCCCCCAAAACCCCCAAAATTCCAAAAAAAACCCCCCCAGAGACCCCCAAAAATCCCCTTAAAGACCCAAAATTCCCAAATAAAAGCCCCAAACCCCCTAAATCTCCTCAGGACCCCTGCAAAGCCACCCCTTAGCCCCGCCCACTCCCCCTCTAGCCCCGCCCATTTCCCCTTTAGCCCCGCCCCCTCCCGGCCCTGCCGACCCAAATTCCCCCCCAAAAACCCCCCAAAACCCCCAAAATTCCAAAAAAAAACCCCCCAGAGACCCCCAAAAATCCCCTTAAAGGCCCAAAATTCCCAAATAAAAGCCCCAAACCCCCTAAATCTCCTCAGGACCCCTGCAAAGCCACCCCTTAGCCCCGCCCATTTCCCCTTTAGCCCCGCCCCCTCCCGGCCCTGCCGACCCAAATTCCCCCCCAAAAACCCCCCAAAACCCCCAAAATTCCAAAAAAAACCCCCCCAGAGACCCCCAAAAATCCCCTTAAAGACCCAAAATTCCCAAATAAAAGCCCCAAACCCCCTAAATCTCCTCAGGACCCCTGCAAAGCCACCCCTTAGCCCCGCCCATTTTCCCTTTAGCCCCGCCCCCTCCCGGCCCTGCCGACCCAAATTCCCCCCCAAAAACCCCCCAAAACCCCCAAAATTCCAAAAAAAACCCCCCCAGAGACCCCCAAAAATCCCCTTAAAGACCCAAAATTCCCAAATAAAAGCCCCAAACCCCCTAAATCTCCTCAGGACCCCTGCAAAGCCACCCCTTAGCCCCGCCCATTTCCCCTTTAGCCCCGCCCCCTCCCGGCCCTGCCGACCCAAATTCCCCCCCAAAAACCCCCCAAAACCCCCAAAATTCCAAAAAAAAACCCCCCAGAGACCCCCAAACATCCCCTTAAAGACCCAACATTCCCAAATAAAAGCCCCAAACCCCCTAAATCTCCTCAGGACCCCTGCAAAGCCACCCCTCTAGCCCCGCCCATTTCCCCTTTAGCCCCGCCCCCTCCCGGCCCTGCCGACCCAAATTCCCCCCCAAAAACCCCCCAAAACCCCCAAAATTCCAAAAAAAAACCCCCCAGAGACCCCCAAAAATCCCCTTAAAGACCCAAAATTCCCAAATAAAAGCCCCAAACCCCCTAAATCTCCTCAGGACCCCTGCAAAGCCACCCCTCTAGCCCCGCCCATTTCCCCTTTAGCCCCGCCCCCTCCCGGCCCTGCCGACCCAAATTCCCCCCCAAAAACCCCCCAAAACCCCCAAAATTCCAAAAAAAAACCCCCCAGAGACCCCCAAAAATCCCCTTAAAGACCCAAAATTCCCAAATAAAAGCCCCAAACCCCCTAAATCTCCTCAGGACCCCTGCAAAGCCACCCCTCTAGCCCCGCCCATTTCCCCTTTAGCCCCGCCCCCTCCCGGCCCTGCCGACCCAAATTCCCCCCCAAAAACCCCCCAAAACCCCCAAAATTCCAAAAAAAAACCCCCCAGAGACCCCCAAAAATCCCCTTAAAGACCCAAAATTCCCAAATAAAAGCCCCAAACCCCCTAAATCTCCTCAGGACCCCTGCAAAGCCACCCCTTAGCCCCGCCCATTTCCCCTTTAGCCCCGCCCCCTCCCGGCCCTGCCGACCCAAATTCCCCCCCAAAAACCCCCCAAAACCCCCAAAATTCCAAAAAAAAACCCCCCAGAGACCCCCAAAAATCCCCTTAAAGACCCAAAATTCCCAAATAAAAGCCCCAAACCCCCTAAATCTCCTCAGGACCCCTGCAAAGCCACCCCTCTAGCCCCGCCCATTTCCCCTTTAGCCCCGCCCCCTCCCGGCCCTGCCGACCCAAATTCCCCCCCAAAAACCCCCCAAAACCCCCAAAATTCCAAAAAAAACCCCCCCAGAGACCCCCAAAAATCCCCTTAAAGACCCAAAATTCCCAAATAAAAGCCCCAAACCCCCTAAATCTCCTCAGGACCCCTGCAAAGCCACCCCTCTAGCCCCGCCCATTTCCCCTTTAGCCCCGCCCCCTCCCGGCCCTGCCGACCCAAATTCCCCCCCAAAAACCCCCCAAAACCCCCAAAATTCAAAAAAAAAACCCCCCAGAGACCCCCAAAAATCCCCTTAAAGACCCAAAATTCCCAAATAAAAGCCCCAAACCCCCTAAATCTCCTCAGGACCCCTGCAAAGCCACCCCTTAGCCCCGCCCATTTCCCCTTTAGCCCCGCCCCCTCCCGGCCCTGCCGACCCAAATTCCCCCCCAAAAACCCCCCAAAACCCCCAAAATTCCAGAAAAAAACCCCCCAGAGACCCCCAAAAATCCCCTTAAAGACCCAAAATTCCCAAATAAAAGCCCCAAACCCCCTAAATCTCCTCAGGACCCCTGCAAAGCCACCCCTTAGCCCCGCCCATTTCCCCTTTAGCCCCGCCCCCTCCCGGCCCTGCCGACCCAAATTCCCCCCCAAAAACCCCCCAAAACCCCCAAAATTCCAAAAAAAAACCCCCCAGAGACCCCCAAAAATCCCCTTAAAGACCCAAAATTCCCAAATAAAAGCCCCAAACCCCCTAAATCTCCTCAGGACCCCTGCAAAGCCACCCCTCTAGCCCCGCCCATTTCCCCTTTAGCCCCGCCCCCTCCCGGCCCTGCCGACCCAAATTCCCCCCCAAAAACCCCCCAAAACCCCCAAAATTCCAAAAAAAACCCCCCCAGAGACCCCCAAAAATCCCCTTAAAGACCCAAAATTCCCAAATAAAAGCCCCAAACCCCCTAAATCTCCTCAGGACCCCTGCACAGCCACCCCTTAGCCCCGCCCATTTCCCCTTTAGCCCCGCCCCCTCCCGGCCCTGCCGACCCAAATTCCCCCCCAAAAACCCCCCAAAACCCCCAAAATTCCAAAAAAAACCCCCCCAGAGACCCCCAAAAATCCCCTTAAAGACCCAAAATTCCCAAATAAAAGCCCCAAACCCCCTAAATCTCCTCAGGACCCCTGCAAAGCCACCCCTTAGCCCCGCCCATTTCCCCTTTAGCCCCGCCCCCTCCCGGCCCTGCCGACCCAAATTCCCCCCCAAAAACCCCCCAAAACCCCCAAAATTCCAAAAAAAACCCCCCCAGAGACCCCCAAAAATCCCCTTAAAGACCCAACATTCCCAAATAAAAGCCCCAAACCCCCTAAATCTCCTCAGGACCCCTGCAAAGCCACCCCTTAGCCCCGCCCATTTCCCCTTTAGCCCCGCCCCCTCCCGGCCCTGCCGACCCAAATTCCCCCCCAAAAACCCCCCAAAACCCCCAAAATTCCAAAAAAAACCCCCCCAGAGACCCCCAAAAATCCCCTTAAAGACCCAAAATTCCCAAATAAAAGCCCCAAACCCCCTAAATCTCCTCAGGACCCCTGCAAAGCCACCCCTTAGCCCCGCCCATTTCCCCTTTAGCCCCGCCCCCTCCCGGCCCTGCCGACCCAAATTCCCCCCCAAAAACCCCCCAAAACCCCCAAAATTCCAAAAAAAAAACCCCCCAGAGACCCCCAAAAATCCCCTTAAAGACCCAAAATTCCCAAATAAAAGCCCCAAACCCCCTAAATCTCCTCAGGACCCCTGCAAAGCCACCCCTTAGCCCCGCCCACTCCCCCTCTAGCCCCGCCCATTTCCCCTTTAGCCCCGCCCCCTCCCGGCCCTGCCGACCCAAATTCCCCCCCAAAAACCCCCCAAAACCCCCAAAATTCCAAAAAAAAACCCCCCAGAGACCCCCAAACATCCCCTTAAAGACCCAACATTCCCAAATAAAAGCCCCAAACCCCCTAAATCTCCTCAGGACCCCTGCAAAGCCACACCTTAGCCCCGCCCATTTCCCCTTTAGCCCCGCCCCCTCCCGGCCCTGCCGACCCAAATTCCCCCCCAAAAATTCCAAAAACCCCAAAATTCCAAAAAAAACCCCCCCAGAGACCCCCAAAAATCCCCTTAAAGACCCAAAATTCCCAAATAAAAGCCCCAAACCCCCTAAATCTCCTCAGGACCCCTGCAAAGCCACCCCTTAGCCCCGCCCACTCCCCCTCTAGCCCCGCCCATTTCCCCTTTAGCCCCGCCCCCTCCCGGCCCTGCCGACCCAAATTCCCCCCCAAAAACCCCCCAAAACCCCCAAAATTCCAAAAAAAACCCCCCCAGAGACCCCCAAAAATCCCCTTAAAGACCCAAAATTCCCAAATAAAAGCCCCAAACCCCCTAAATCTCCTCAGGACCCCTGCAAAGCCACCCCTTAGCCCCGCCCATTTCCCCTTTAGCCCCGCCCCCTCCCGGCCCTGCCGACCCAAATTCCCCCCCAAAAACCCCCCAAAACCCCCAAAATTCCAAAAAAAACCCCCCCAGAGACCCCCAAAAATCCCCTTAAAGACCCAAAATTCCCAAATAAAAGCCCCAAACCCCCTAAATCTCCTCAGGACCCCTGCAAAGCCACCCCTTAGCCCCGCCCACTCCCCCTCTAGCCCCGCCCATTTCCCCTTTAGCCCCGCCCCCTCCCGGCCCTGCCGACCCAAATTCCCCCCCAAAAACCCCCCAAAACCCCCAAAATTCCAGAAAATATCCCCCAGAGACCCCCAAAAATCCCCTTAAAGACCCAAAATTCCCAAATAAAAGCCCCAAACCCCCTAAATCTCCTCAGGACCCCTGCAAAGCCACCCCTTAGCCCCGCCCATTTCCCCTTTAGCCCCGCCCCCTCCCGGCCCTGCCGACCCAAATTCCCCCCCAAAAACCCCCCAAAACCCCCAAAATTCCAGAAAAAAAGCCCCCAGAGACCCCCAAAAATCCCCTTAAAGACCCAACACTCCCAAATAAAAGCCCCAAACCCCCTAAATCTCCTCAGGACCCCTGCAAAGCCACCCCTTAGCCCCGCCCATTTCCCCTTTAGCCCCGCCCCCTCCCGGCCCTGCCGACCCAAATTCCCCCCCAAAAACCCCCCAACACCCCCAAAATTCCAAAAAAAAACCCCCCAGAGACCCCCAAAAATCCCCTTAAAGACCCAAAATTCCCAAATAAAAGCCCCAAACCCCCTAAATCTCCTCAGGACCCCTGCAAAGCCACCCCTTAGCCCCGCCCACTCCCCCTCTAGCCCCGCCCCCTCCCGGCCCTGCCGACCCAAATTCCCCCCCAAAAACCCCCCAAAACCCCCAAAATTCCAAAAAAAAACCCCCCCAGAGACCCCCAAAAATCCCCTTAAAGACCCAAAATTCCCAAATAAAAGCCCAAAACCCCCTAAATCTCCTCAGGACCCCTGCAAAGCCACCCCTTAGCCCCGCCCATTTCCCCTTTAGCCCCGCCCCCTCCCGGCCCTGCCGACCCAAATTCCCCCCCAAAAACCCCCCAAAACCCCCAAAATTCCAAAAAAAAACCCCCCAGAGACCCCCAAAAATCCCCTTAAAGACCCAAAATTCCCAAATAAAAGCCCCAAACCCCCTAAATCTCCTCAGGACCCCTGCAAAGCCACCCCTTAGCCCCGCCCATTTCCCCTTTAGCCCCGCCCCCTCCCGGCCCTGCCGACCCAAATTCCCCCCCAAAAACCCCCCAAAACCCCCAAAATTCCAAAAAAAACCCCCCCAGAGACCCCCAAAAATCCCCTTAAAGACCCAAAATTCCCAAATAAAAGCCCCAAACCCCCTAAATCTCCTCAGGACCCCTGCAAAGCCACCCCTTAGCCCCGCCCATTTCCCCTTTAGCCCCGCCCCCTCCCGGCCCTGCCGACCCAAATTCCCCCCCAAAAACCCCCCAAAACCCCCAAAATTCCAAAAAAAAACCCCCCAGAGACCCCCAAAACTCCCCTTAAAGACCCAAAATTCCCAAATAAAAGCCCCAAACCCCCTAAATCTCCTCAGGACCCCTGCAAAGCCACCCCTTAGCCCCGCCCATTTCCCCTTTAGCCCCGCCCCCTCCCGGCCCTGCCGACCCAAATTCCCCCCCAAAAACCCCCCAAAACCCCCAAAATTCCAAAAAAAAACCCCCCAGAGACCCCCAAACATCCCCTTAAAGACCCAACATTCCCAAATAAAAGCCCCAAACCCCCTAAATCTCCTCAGGACCCCTGCAAAGCCACCCCTTAGCCCCGCCCACTCCCCCTCTAGCCCCGCCCATTTCCCCTTTAGCCCCGCCCCCTCCCGGCCCTGCCGACCCAAATTCCCCCCCAAAAACCCCCCAAAACCCCCAAAATTCCAAAAAAAAACCCCCCAGAGACCCCCAAAAATCCCCTTAAAGACCCAAAATTCCCAAATAAAAGCCCCAAACCCCCTAAATCTCCTCAGGACCCCTGCAAAGCCACCCCTTAGCCCCGCCCATTTCCCCTTTAGCCCCGCCCCCTCCCGGCCCTGCCGACCCAAATTCCCCCCCAAAAACCCCCCAAAACCCCCAAAATTCCAAAAAAACCCCCCCAGAGACCCCCAAAAATCCCCTTAAAGACCCAAAATTCCCAAATAAAAGCCCCAAACCCCCTAAATCTCCTCAGGACCCCTGCAAAGCCACCCCTTAGCCCCGCCCATTTCCCCTTTAGCCCCGCCCCCTCCCGGCCCTGCCGACCCAAATTCCCCCCCAAAAACCCCCCAAAACCCCCAAAATTCAAAAAAAAAACCCCCCAGAGACCCCCAAAAATCCCCTTAAAGACCCAAAATTCCCAAATAAAAGCCCCAAACCCCCTAAATCTCCTCAGGACCCCTGCAAAGCCACCCCTTAGCCCCGCCCATTTCCCCTTTAGCCCCGCCCCCTCCCGGCCCTGCCGACCCAAATTCCCCCCCAAAAACCCCCCAAAACCCCCAAAATTCCAAAAAAAAACCCCCCAGAGACCCCCAAAACTCCCCTTAAAGACCCAAAATTCCCAAATAAAAGCCCCAAACCCCCTAAATCTCCTCAGGACCCCTGCAAAGCCACCCCTTAGCCCCGCCCACTCCCCCTCTAGCCCCGCCCATTTCCCCTTTAGCCCCGCCCCCTCCCGGCCCTGCCGACCCAAATTCCCCCCCAAAAACCCCCCAAAACCCCCAAAATTCCAAAAAAAACCCCCCCAGAGACCCCCAAAAATCCCCTTAAAGACCCAAAATTCCCAAATAAAAGCCCCAAACCCCCTAAATCTCCTCAGGACCCCTGCAAAGCCACCCCTTAGCCCCGCCCATTTCCCCTTTAGCCCCGCCCCCTCCCGGCCCTGCCGACCCAAATTCCCCCCCAAAAACCCCCCAAAACCCCCAAAATTCCAAAAAAAAACCCCCCAGAGACCCCCAAAAATCCCCTTAAAGACCCAAAATTCCCAAATAAAAGCCCCAAACCCCCTAAATCTCCTCAGGACCCCTGCAAAGCCACCCCTTAGCCCCGCCCATTTCCCCTTTAGCCCCGCCCCCTCCCGGCCCTGCCGACCCAAATTCCCCCCCAAAAACCCCCCAAAACCCCCAAAATTCCAAAAAAAACCCCCCCAGAGACCCCCAAAAATCCCCTTAAAGACCCAAAATTCCCAAATAAAAGCCCCAAACCCCCTAAATCTCCTCAGGACCCCTGCAAAGCCACCCCTTAGCCCCGCCCACTCCCCCTCTAGCCCCGCCCATTTCCCCTTTAGCCCCGCCCCCTCCCGGCCCTGCCGACCCAAATTCCCCCCCAAAAACCCCCCCAAACCCCCAAAATTCCAGAAAAAAACCCCCCAGAGCCCCCCAAAAATCCCCTTAAAGACCCAAAATTCCCAAATAAAAGCCCCAAACCCCCTAAATCTCCTCAGGACCCCTGCAAAGCCACCCCTTAGCCCCGCCCATTTCCCCTTTAGCCCCGCCCCCTCCCGGCCCTGCCGACCCAAATTCCCCCCCAAAAACCCCCCAAAACCCCCAAAATTCCAAAAAAAACCCCCCCAGAGACCCCCAAAAATCCCCTTAAAGACCCAAAATTCCCAAATAAAAGCCCCAAACCCCCTAAATCTCCTCAGGACCCCTGCAAAGCCACCCCTTAGCCCCGCCCACTCCCCCTTAGCCCCGCCCATTTCCCCTTTAGCCCCGCCCCCTCCCGGCCCTGCCGACCCAAATTCCCCCCAAAAAACCCCCCAAAACCCCCAAAATTCCAAAAAAAAACCCCCCAGAGACCCCCAAAAATCCCCTTAAAGGCCCAAAATTCCCAAATAAAAGCCCCAAACCCCCTAAATCTCCTCAGGACCCCTGCAAAGCCACCCCTTAGCCCCGCCCATTTCCCCTTTAGCCCCGCCCCCTCCCGGCCCTGCCGACCCAAATTCCCCCCCAAAAACCCCCCAAAACCCCCAAAATTCCAAAAAAAAACCCCCCAGAGACCCCCAAAAATCCCCTTAAAGACCCAAAATTCCCAAATAAAAGCCCCAAACCCCCTAAATCTCCTCAGGACCCCTGCAAAGCCACCCCTTAGCCCCGCCCACTCCCCCTCTAGCCCCGCCCATTTCCCCTTTAGCCCCGCCCCCTCCCGGCCCTGCCGACCCAAATTCCCCCCCAAAAACCCCCCAAAACCCCCAAAATTCCAAAAAAAAACCCCCCAGAGACCCCCAAAAATCCCCTTAAAGACCCAAAATTCCCAAATAAAAGCCCCAAACCCCCTAAATCTCCTCAGGACCCCTGCAAAGCCACCCCTTAGCCCCGCCCATTTCCCCTTTAGCCCCGCCTCCTCCCGGCCCTGCCGACCCGAATTCCCCCCCAAAAACCCCCCAAAACCCCCAAAATTCCAAAAAAAAACCCCCCAGAGACCCCCAAAACTCCCCTTAAAGACCCAAAATTCCCAAATAAAAGCCCCAAACCCCCTAAATCTCCTCAGGACCCCTGCAAAGCCACCCCTTAGCCCCGCCCACTCCCCCTCTAGCCCCGCCCATTTCCCCTTTAGCCCCGCCCCCTCCCGGCCCTGCCGACCCAAATTCCCCCCCAAAAACCCCCCAAAACCCCCAAAATTCCAAAAAAAACACCCCCAGAGACCCCCAAAAATCCCCTTAAAGACCCAAAATTCCCAAATAAAAGCCCCAAACCCCCTAAATCTCCTCAGGACCCCTGCAAAGCCACACCTTAGCCCCGCCCATTTCCCCTTTAGCCCCGCCCCCTCCCGGCCCTGCCGACCCAAATTCCCCCCCAAAAACCCCCCAAAACCCCCAAAATTCCAAAAAAAAACCCCCCAGAGACCCCCAAAAATCCCCTTAAAGACCCAAAATTCCCAAATAAAAGCCCCAAACCCCCTAAATCTCCTCAGGACCCCTGCAAAGCCACCCCTTAGCCCCGCCCATTTCCCCTTTAGCCCCGCCCCCTCCCGGCCCTGCCGACCCAAATTCCCCCCCAAAAACCCCCCAAAACCCCCAAAATTCCAAAAAAAACCCCCCCAGAGACCCCCAAAAATCCCCTTAAAGACCCAAAATTCCCAAATAAAAGCCCCAAACCCCCTAAATCTCCTCAGGACCCCTGCAAAGCCACCCCTTAGCCCCGCCCACTCCCCCTTAGCCCCGCCCATTTCCCCTTTAGCCCCGCCCCCTCCCGGCCCTGCCGACCCAAATTCCCCCCCAAAAACCCCCCAAAACCCCCAAAATTCCAGAAAAAAACCCCCCAGAGACCCCCAAAAATCCCCTTAAAGACCCAAAATTCCCAAATAAAAGCCCCAAACCCCCTAAATCTCCTCAGGACCCCTGCAAAGCCACCCCTTAGCCCCGCCCATTTCCCCTTCAGCCCTGCCCCCTCCCGGCCCTGCCGACCCAAATTCCCCCCCAAAAACCCCCCAAAACCCCCAAAATTCCAAAAAAAACCCCCCCAGAGACCCCCAAAAATCCCCTTAAAGACCCAAAATTCCCAAATAAAAGCCCCAAACCCCCTAAATCTCCTCAGGACCCCTGCAAAGCCACCCCTTAGCCCCGCCCACTCCCCCTCTAGCCCCGCCCATTTCCCCTTTAGCCCCGCCCCCTCCCGGCCCTGCCGACCCAAATTCCCCCCCAAAAACCCCCCAAAACCCCCAAAATTCCAGAAAAAAAGCCCCCAGAGACCCCCAAAAATCCCCTTAAAGACCGAACACTCCCAAATAAAAGCCCCAAACCCCCTAAATCTCCTCAGGACCCCTGCAAAGCCACCCCTTAGCCCCGCCCATTTCCCCTTTAGCCCCGCCCCCTCCCGGCCCTGCCGACCCAAATTCCCCCCCAAAAACCCCCCAAAACCCCCAAAATTCCAAAAAAAACCCCCCCAGAGACCCCCAAAAATCCCCTTAAAGACCCAACATTCCCAAATAAAAGCCCCAAACCCCCTAAATCTCCTCAGGACCCCTGCAAAGCCACCCCTTAGCCCCGCCCATTTCCCCTTTAGCCCCGCCCCCTCCCGGCCCTGCCGACCCAAATTCCCCCCCAAAAACCCCCCAAAACCCCCAAAATTCCAAAAAAAACCCCCCCAGAGACCCCCAAAAATCCCCTTAAAGACCCAAAATTCCCAAATAAAAGCCCCAAACCCCCTAAATCTCCTCAGGACCCCTGCAAAGCCACCCCTTAGCCCCGCCCATTTCCCCTTTAGCCCCGCCCCCTCCCGGCCCTGCCGACCCAAATTCCCCCCCAAAAACCCCCCAAAACCCCCAAAATTCCAGAAAAAAACCCCCCAGAGACCCCCAAAAATCCCCTTAAAGACCCAAAATTCCCAAATAAAAGCCCCAAACCCCCTAAATCTCCTCAGGACCCCTGCAAAGCCACCCCTTAGCCCCGCCCATTTCCCCTTTAGCCCCGCCCCCTCCCGGCCCTGCCGACCCAAATTCCCCCCCAAAAACCCCCCAAAACCCCCAAAATTCCAAAAAAAAACCCCCCAGAGACCCCCAAAAATCCCCTTAAAGACCCAAAATTCCCAAATAAAAGCCCCAAACCCCCTAAATCTCCTCAGGACCCCTGCAAAGCCACCCCTTAGCCCCGCCCATTTCCCCTTTAGCCCCGCCCCCTCCCAGCCCTGCCGACCCAAATTCCCCCCCAAAAACCCCCCAAAACCACCAAAATTCAAAAAAAAACCCCCCCAGAGACCCCCAAAAATCCCCTTAAAGACCCAAAATTCCCAAATAAAAGCCCCAAACCCCCTAAATCTCCTCAGGACCCCTGCAAAGCCACCCCTTAGCCCCGCCCACTCCCCCTCTAGCCCCGCCCATTTCCCCTTTAGCCCCGCCCCCTCCCGGCCCTGCCGACCCAAATTCCCCCCCAAAAACCCCCCAAAACCCCCAAAATTCCAGAAAAAAAGCCCCCAGAGACCCCCAAAAATCCCCTTAAAGACCGAACACTCCCAAATAAAAGCCCCAAACCCCCTAAATCTCCTCAGGACCCCTGCAAAGCCACCCCTTAGCCCCGCCCATTTCCCCTTTAGCCCCGCCCCCTCCCGGCCCTGCCGACCCAAATTCCCCCCCAAAAACCCCCCAAAACCCCCAAAATTCCAGAAAAAAACCCCCCAGAGACCCCCAAAAATCCCCTTAAAGACCCAAAATTCCCAAATAAAAGCCCCAAACCCCCTAAATCTCCTCAGGACCCCTGCAAAGCCACCCCTTAGCCCCGCCCACTCCCCCTCTAGCCCCGCCCCCTCCCGGCCCTGCCGACCCAAATTCCCCCCCAAAAACCCCCCAAAACCCCCAAAATTCCAGAAAAAAAGCCCCCAGAGACCCCCAAAAATCCCCTTAAAGACCGAACACTCCCAAATAAAACCCCCAAACCCCCTAAATCTCCTCAGGACCCCTGCAAAGCCACCCCTTAGCCCCGCCCATTTCCCCTTTAGCCCCGGCCCCTCCCGGCCCTGCCGACCCAAATTCCCCCCCAAAAACCCCCCAAAACCCCCAAAATTCCAAAAAAAAACCCCCCAGAGACCCCCAAAAATCCCCTTAAAGACCCAAAATTCCCAAATAAAAGCCCCAAACCCCCTAAATCTCCTCAGGACCCCTGCAAAGCCACCCCTTAGCCCCGCCCACTCCCCCTCTAGCCCCGCCCATTTCCCCTTTAGCCCCGCCCCCTCCCGGCCCTGCCGACCCAAATTCCCCCCCAAAAACCCCCCAAAACCCCCAAAATTCCAAAAAAAAACCCCCCAGAGACCCCCAAAAATCCCCTTAAAGGCCCAAAATTCCCAAATAAAAGCCCCAAACCCCCTAAATCTCCTCAGGACCCCTGCAAAGCCACCCCTTAGCCCCGCCCATTTCCCCTTTAGCCCCGCCCCCTCCCGGCCCTGCCGACCCAAATTCCCCCCCAAAAACCCCCCAAAACCCCCAAAATTCCAAAAAAAACCCCCCCAGAGACCCCCAAAAATCCTCTTAAAGACCCAAAATTCCCAAATAAAAGCCCCAAACCCCCTAAATCTCCTCAGGACCCCTGCAAAGCCACCCCTTAGCCCCGCCCATTTCCCCTTTAGCCCCGCCCCCTCCCGGCCCTGCCGACCCAAATTCCCCCCCAAAAACCCCCCAAAACCCCCAAAATTCCAAAAAAAAACCCCCCAGAGACCCCCAAAAATCCCCTTAAAGACCCAAAATTCCCAAATAAAAGCCCCAAACCCCCTAAATCTCCTCAGGACCCCTGCAAAGCCACCCCTTAGCCCCGCCCATTTCCCCTTTAGCCCCGCCCCCTCCCGGCCCTGCCGACCCAAATTCCCCCCCAAAAACCCCCCAAAACCCCCAAAATTCCAAAAAAAACCCCCCCAGAGACCCCCAAAAATCCCCTTAAAGACCCAAAATTCCCAAATAAAAGCCCCAAACCCCCTAAATCTCCTCAGGACCCCTGCACAGCCACCCCTTAGCCCCGCCCATTTCCCCTTTAGCCCCGCCCCCTCCCGGCCCTGCCGACCCAAATTCCCCCCCAAAAACCCCCCAAAACCCCCAAAATTCCAGAAAAAAAGCCCCCAGAGACCCCCAAAAATCCCCTTAAAGACCGAACACTCCCAAATAAAAGCCCCAAACCCCCTAAATCTCCTCAGGACCCCTGCAAAGCCACCCCTTAGCCCCGCCCATTTCCCCTTTAGCCCCGCCCCCTCCCGGCCCTGCCGACCCAAATTCCCCCCCAAAAACCCCCCAAAACCCCCAAAATTCCAGAAAAAAACCCCCCAGAGACCCCCAAAAATCCCCTTAAAGACCCAAAATTCCCAAATAAAAGCCCCAAACCCCCTAAATCTCCTCAGGACCCCTGCAAAGCCACCCCTTAGCCCCGCCCACTCCCCCTCTAGCCCCGCCCCCTCCCGGCCCTGCCGACCCAAATTCCCCCCCAAAAACCCCCCAAAACCCCCAAAATTCCAGAAAAAAAGCCCCCAGAGACCCCCAAAAATCCCCTTAAAGACCGAACACTCCCAAATAAAAGCCCCAAACCCCCTAAATCTCCTCAGGACCCCTGCAAAGCCACCCCTTAGCCCCGCCCATTTCCCCTTTAGCCCCGCCCCCTCCCGGCCCTGCCGACCCAAATTCCCCCCCAAAAACCCCCCAAAACCCCCAAAATTCCAAAAAAAAACCCCCCAGAGACCCCCAAAAATCCCCTTAAAGACCCAAAATTCCCAAATAAAAGCCCCAAACCCCCTAAATCTCCTCAGGACCCCTGCAAAGCCACCCCTTAGCCCCGCCCACTCCCCCTCTAGCCCCGCCCATTTCCCCTTTAGCCCCGCCCCCTCCCGGCCCTGCCGACCCAAATTCCCCCCCTAAAAACCCCCCAAAACCCCCAAAATTCCAAAAAAAAACCCCCCAGAGACCCCCAAAAATCCCCTTAAAGGCCCAAAATTCCCAAATAAAAGCCCCAAACCCCCTAAATCTCCTCAGGACCCCTGCAAAGCCACCCCTTAGCCCCGCCCATTTCCCCTTTAGCCCCGCCCCCTCCCGGCCCTGCCGACCCAAATTCCCCCCCAAAAACCCCCCAAAACCCCCAAAATTCCAAAAAAAACCCCCCCAGAGACCCCCAAAAATCCCCTTAAAGACCCAAAATTCCCAAATAAAAGCCCCAAACCCCCTAAATCTCCTCAGGACCCCTGCAAAGCCACCCCTTAGCCCCGCCCATTTCCCCTTTAGCCCCGCCCCCTCCCGGCCCTGCCGACCCAAATTCCCCCCCAAAAACCCCCCAAAACCCCCAAAATTCCAAAAAAAAACCCCCCAGAGACCCCCAAAAATCCCCTTAAAGACCCAAAATTCCCAAATAAAAGCCCCAAACCCCCTAAATCTCCTCAGGACCCCTGCAAAGCCACCCCTTAGCCCCGCCCATTTCCCCTTTAGCCCCGCCCCCTCCCGGCCCTGCCGACCCAAATTCCCCCCCAAAAACCCCCCAAAACCCCCAAAATTCAAAAAAAAACCCCCCCAGAGACCCCCAAAAATCCCCTTAAAGACCCAAAATTCCCAAATAAAAGCCCCAAACCCCCTAAATCTCCTCAGGACCCCTGCAAAGCCACCCCTTAGCCCCACCCATTTCCCCTTTAGCCCCGCCCCCTCCCGGCCCTGCCGACCCAAATTCCCCCCCAAAAACCCCCCAAAACCCCCAAAATTCCAAAAAAAAACCCCCCAGAGACCCCCAAAAATCCCCTTAAAGACCCAAAATTCCCAAATAAAAGCCCCAAACCCCCTAAATCTCCTCAGGACCCCTGCAAAGCCACCCCTTAGCCCCGCCCATTTTCCCTTTAGCCCCGCCCCCTCCCGGCCCTGCCGACCCAAATTCCCCCCCAAAAACCCCCCAAAACCCCCAAAATTCCAAAAAAAAACCCCCCCAGAGACCCCCAAAAATCCCCTTAAAGACCCAAAATTCCCAAATAAAAGCCCCAAACCCCCTAAATCTCCTCAGGACCCCTGCAAAGCCACCCCTTAGCCCCGCCCATTTCCCCTTTAGCCCCGCCCCCTCCCGGCCCTGCCGACCCAAATTCCCCCCCAAAAACCCCCCAAAACCCCCAAAATTCCAAAAAAAACCCCCCCAGAGACCCCCAAAAATCCCCTTAAAGACCCAAAATTCCCAAATAAAAGCCCCAAACCCCCTAAATCTCCTCAGGACCCCTGCAAAGCCACCCCTTAGCCCCGCCCACTCCCCCTCTAGCCCCGCCCATTTCCCCTTTAGCCCCGCCCCCTCCCGGCCCTGCCGACCCAAATTCCCCCCAAAAAACCCCCCAAAACCCCCAAAATTCCAAAAAAAAACCCCCCAGAGACCCCCAAAAATCCCCTTAAAGGCCCAAAATTCCCAAATAAAAGCCCCAAACCCCCTAAATCTCCTCAGGACCCCTGCAAAGCCACCCCTTAGCCCCGCCCATTTCCCCTTTAGCCCCGCCCCCTCCCGGCCCTGCCGACCCAAATTCCCCCCCAAAAACCCCCCAAAACCCCCAAAATTCCAAAAAAAAACCCCCCAGAGACCCCCAAAAATCCCCTTAAAGACCCAAAATTCCCAAATAAAAGCCCCAAACCCCCTAAATCTCCTCAGGACCCCTGCAAAGCCACCCCTTAGCCCCGCCCATTTCCCCTTTAGCCCCGCCCCCTCCCGGCCCTGCCGACCCAAATTCCCCCCCAAAAACCCCCCAAAACCCCCAAAATTCCAAAAAAAAACCCCCCAGAGACCCCCAAAAATCCCCTTAAAGACCCAAAATTCCCAAATAAAAGCCCCAAACCCCCTAAATCTCCTCAGGACCCCTGCAAAGCCACCCCTCTAGCCCCGCCCATTTCCCCTTTAGCCCCGCCCCCTCCCGGCCCTGCCGACCCAAATTCCCCCCCAAAAACCCCCCAAAACCCCCAAAATTCCAAAAAAAAACCCCCCAGAGACCCCCAAAAATCCCCTTAAAGACCCAAAATTCCCAAATAAAAGCCCCAAACCCCCTAAATCTCCTCAGGACCCCTGCAAAGCCACCCCTTAGCCCCGCCCATTTCCCCTTTAGCCCCGCCCCCTCCCGGCCCTGCCGACCCAAATTCCCCCCCAAAAACCCCCCAAAACCCCCAAAATTCCAAAAAAAAACCCCCCAGAGACCCCCAAAAATCCCCTTAAAGACCCAAAATTCCCAAATAAAAGCCCCAAACCCCCTAAATCTCCTCAGGACCCCTGCAAAGCCACCCCTCTAGCCCCGCCCATTTCCCCTTTAGCCCCGCCCCCTCCCGGCCCTGCCGACCCAAATTCCCCCCCAAAAACCCCCCAAAACCCCCAAAATTCCAAAAAAAAAACCCCCAGAGACCCCCAAAAATCCCCTTAAAGACCCAAAATTCCCAAATAAAAGCCCCAAACCCCCTAAATCTCCTCAGGACCCCTGCAAAGCCACCCCTTAGCCCCGCCCATTTCCCCTTTAGCCCCGCCCCCTCCCGGCCCTGCCGACCCAAATTCCCCCCCAAAAACCCCCCAAAACCCCCAAAATTCCAAAAAAAAACCCCCCAGAGACCCCCAAAAATCCCCTTAAAGACCCAAAATTCCCAAATAAAAGCCCCAAACCCCCTAAATCTCCTCAGGACCCCTGCAAAGCCACCCCTTAGCCCCGCCCATTTCCCCTTTAGCCCCGCCCCCTCCCGGCCCTGCCGACCCAAATTCCCCCCCAAAAACCCCCCAAAACCCCCAAAATTCCAAAAAAAAACCCCCCAGAGACCCCCAAAAATCCCCTTAAAGACCCAAAATTCCCAAATAAAAGCCCCAAACCCCCTAAATCTCCTCAGGACCCCTGCAAAGCCACCCCTTAGCCCCGCCCATTTCCCCTTTAGCCCCGCCCCCTCCCGGCCCTGCCGACCCAAATTCCCCCCCAAAAACCCCCCAAAACCCCCAAAATTCCAAAAAAAAACCCCCCAGAGACCCCCAAAAATCCCCTTAAAGACCCAAAATTCCCAAATAAAAGCCCCAAACCCCCTAAATCTCCTCAGGACCCCTGCAAAGCCACCCCTTAGCCCCGCCCATTTCCCCTTTAGCCCCGCCCCCTCCCGGCCCTGCCGACCCAAATTCCCCCCCAAAAACCCCCCAAAACCCCCAAAATTCCAAAAAAAAACCCCCCAGAGACCCCCAAAAATCCCCTTAAAGACCCAAAATTCCCAAATAAAAGCCCCAAACCCCCTAAATCTCCTCAGGACCCCTGCAAAGCCACCCCTTAGCCCCGCCCACTCCCCCTCTAGCCCCGCCCATTTCCCCTTTAGCCCCGCCCCCTCCCGGCCCTGCCGACCCAAATTCCCCCCCAAAAACCCCCCAAAACCCCCAAAATTCCAAAAAAAACCCCCCCAGAGACCCCCAAAAATCCCCTTAAAGACCCAAAATTCCCAAATAAAAGCCCCAAACCCCCTAAATCTCCTCAGGACCCCTGCAAAGCCACCCCTCTAGCCCCGCCCATTTCCCCTTTAGCCCCGCCCCCTCCCGGCCCTGCCGACCCAAATTCCCCCCCAAAAACCCCCCAAAACCCCCAAAATTCCAAAAAAAAACCCCCCAGAGACCCCCAAAAATCCCCTTAAAGACCCAAAATTCCCAAATAAAAGCCCCAAACCCCCTAAATCTCCTCAGGACCCCTGCAAAGCCACCCCTTAGCCCCGCCCATTTCCCCTTTAGCCCCGCCCCCTCCCGGCCCTGCCGACCCAAATTCCCCCCCAAAAACCCCCCAAAACCCCCAAAATTCCAAAAAAAAACCCCCCAGAGACCCCCAAAAATCCCCTTAAAGACCCAAAATTCCCAAATAAAAGCCCCAAACCCCCTAAATCTCCTCAGGACCCCTGCAAAGCCACCCCTCTAGCCCCGCCCATTTCCCCTTTAGCCCCGCCCCCTCCCGGCCCTGCCGACCCAAATTCCCCCCCAAAAACCCCCCAAAACCCCCAAAATTCCAGAAAAAAACCCCCCAGAGCCCCCCAAAAATCCCCTTAAAGACCCAAAATTCCCAAATAAAAGCCCCAAACCCCCTAAATCTCCTCAGGACCCCTGCAAAGCCACCCCTTAGCCCCGCCCATTTCCCCTTTAGCCCCGCCCCCTCCCGGCCCTGCCGACCCAAATTCCCCCCCAAAAACCCCCCAAAACCCCCAAAATTCCAGAAAAAAAACCCCCAGAGACCCCCAAAAATCCCCTTAAAGGCCCAACATTCCCAAATAAAAGCCCCAAACCCCCTAAATCTCCTCAGGACCCCTGCAAAGCCACCCCTTAGCCCCGCCCATTTCCCCTTTAGCCCCGCCCCCTCCCGGCCCTGCCGACCCAAATTCCCCCCCAAAAACCCCCCAAAACCCCCAAAATTCCAAAAAAAAACCCCCCAGAGACCCCCAAAAATCCCCTTAAAGGCCCAAAATTCCCAAATAAAAGCCCCAAACCCCCTAAATCTCCTCAGGACCCCTGCAAAGCCACCCCTTAGCCCCGCCCATTTCCCCTTTAGCCCCGCCCCCTCCCGGCCCTGCCGACCCAAATTCCCCCCCAAAAACCCCCCAAAACCCCCAAAATTCCAAAAAAAAACCCCCCAGAGACCCCCAAAAATCCCCTTAAAGGCCCAAAATTCCCAAATAAAAGCCCCAAACCCCCTAAATCTCCTCAGGACCCCTGCAAAGCCACCCCTTAGCCCCGCCCATTTCCCCTTTAGCCCCGCCCCCTCCCGGCCCTGCCGACCCAAATTCCCCCCCAAAAACCCCCCAAAACCCCCAAAATTCCAAAAAAAACCCCCCCAGAGACCCCCAAAAATCCCCTTAAAGACCCAAAATTCCCAAATAAAAGCCCCAAACCCCCTAAATCTCCTCAGGACCCCTGCAAAGCCACCCCTTAGCCCCGCCCACTCCCCCTCTAGCCCCGCCCATTTCCCCTTTAGCCCCGCCCCCTCCCGGCCCTGCCGACCCAAATTCCCCCCCAAAAACCCCCCAAAACCCCCAAAATTCCAAAAAAAAACCCCCCAGAGACCCCCAAAAATCCCCTTAAAGACCCAAAATTCCCAAATAAAAGCCCCAAACCCCCTAAATCTCCTCAGGACCCCTGCAAAGCCACCCCTTAGCCCCGCCCATTTCCCCTTTAGCCCCGCCCCCTCCCGGCCCTGCCGACCCAAATTCCCCCCCAAAAACCCCCCAAAACCCCCAAAATTCCAGAAAAAAAACCCCCAGAGACCCCCAAAAATCCCCTTAAAGGCCCAACATTCCCAAATAAAAGCCCCAAACCCCCTAAATCTCCTCAGGACCCCTGCAAAGCCACCCCTTAGCCCCGCCCATTTCCCCTTTAGCCCCGCCCCCTCCCGGCCCTGCCGACCCAAATTCCCCCCCAAAAACCCCCCAAAACCCCCAAAATTCCAAAAAAAAACCCCCCAGAGACCCCCAAAAATCCCCTTAAAGGCCCAAAATTCCCAAATAAAAGCCCCAAACCCCCTAAATCTCCTCAGGACCCCTGCAAAGCCACCCCTTAGCCCCGCCCATTTCCCCTTTAGCCCCGCCCCCTCCCGGCCCTGCCGACCCAAATTCCCCCCCAAAAACCCCCCAAAACCCCCAAAATTCCAAAAAAACCCCCCCCAGAGACCCCCAAAAATCCCCTTAAAGACCCAAAATTCCCAAATAAAAGCCCCAAACCCCCTAAATCTCCTCAGGACCCCTGCAAAGCCACCCCTTAGCCCCGCCCACTCCCCCTCTAGCCCCGCCCATTTCCCCTTTAGCCCCGCCCCCTCCCGGCCCTGCCGACCCAAATTCCCCCCCAAAAACCCCCCAAAACCCCCAAAATTCCAAAAAAAAACCCCCCAGAGACCCCCAAAAATCCCCTTAAAGACCCAAAATTCCCAAATAAAAGCCCCAAACCCCCTAAATCTCCTCAGGACCCCTGCAAAGCCACCCCTCTCTAGCCCCGCCCATTTCCCCTTTAGCCCCGCGCCCTCCTAGCCCGGCCGACCCAAATTCCCCCCCAAAAACCCCCCAAAACCCCCGAAATTCCAAAAAAAACCCCCCCAGAGACCCCCAAAAATCCCCTTAAAGACCCAAAATTCCCAAATAAAAGCCCCAAACCCCCTAAATCTCCTCAGGACCCCTGCAAAGCCACCCCTTAGCCCCGCCCACTCCCCCTCTAGCCCCGCCCATTTCCCCTTTAGCCCCGCCCCCTCCCGGCCCTGCCGACCCAAATTCCCCCCCAAAAACCCCCCAAAACCCCCAAAATTCCAAAAAAAAACCCCCCAGAGACCCCCAAAAATCCCCTTAAAGACCCAAAATTCCCAAATAAAAGCCCCAAACCCCCTAAATCTCCTCAGGACCCCTGCAAAGCCACCCCTTAGCCCCGCCCATTTCCCCTTTAGCCCCGCCCCCTCCCGGCCCTGCCGACCCAAATTCCCCCCCAAAAACCCCCCAAAACCCCCAAAATTCCAAAAAAAAACCCCGCAGAGACCCCCAAAAATCCCCTTAAAGACCCAAAATTCCCAAATAAAAGCCCCAAACCCCCTAAATCTCCTCAGGACCCCTGCAAAGCCACCCCTTAGCCCCGCCCACTCCCCCTCTAGCCCCGCTCATTTCCCCTTTAGCCCCGCCCCCTCCCGGCCCTGCCGACCCAAATTCCCCCCCAAAAACCCCCCAAAACCCCCAAAATTCCAAAAAAAAACCCCCCAGAGATCCCCAAAAATCCCCTTAAAGACCCAAAATTCCCAAATAAAAGCCCCAAACCCCCTAAATCTCCTCAGGACCCCTGCAAAGCCACCCCTTAGCCCCGCCCATTTCCCCTTTAGCCCCGCCCCCTCCCGGCTCTGCCGACCCAAATTCCCCCCCAAAAACCCCCCAAAACCCCCAAAATTCAAAAAAAAAAAACCCCAGAGACCCCCAAAAATCCCCTTAAAGACCCAAAATTCCCAAATAAAAGCCCCAAACCCCCTAAATCTCCTCAGGACCCCTGCAAAGCCACCCCTTAGCCCCGCCCATTTCCCCTTTAGCCCCGCCCCCTCCCGGCCCTGCCGACCCAAATTCCCCCCCAAAAACCCCCCAAAACCCCCAAAATTCAAAAAAAAAAACCCCCCAGAGACCCCCAAAAATCCCCTTAAAGACCCAAAATTCCCAAATAAAAGCCCCAAACCCCCTAAATCTCCTCAGGACCCCTGCAAAGCCACCCCTTAGCCCCGCCCACTCCCCCTTTAGCCCCGCCCATTTCCCCTTTAGCCCCGCCTCCTCCCGGCCCTGCCGACCCAAATTCCCCACTAAAAACCCCCCAAAACCCCCAAAATTCAAAAAAAAAACCCCCCAGAGACCCCCAAAAATCCCCTTAAAGGCCCAAAATTCCCAAATAAAAGCCCCAAACCCCCTAAATCTCCTCAGGACCCCTGCAAAGCCACCCCTTAGCCCCGCCCACTCCCCCTTTAGCCCCACCCCTTTCCCCTTTAGCCCCGCCCCCTCCCGGCCCTGCCGACCCAAATTCCCCCCCAAAAACCCCCCAAAACCCCCAAAATTCCAAAAAAAAACCCCCAGAGACCCCCAAAAATCCCCTTAAAGACCCAAAATTTCCAAATAAAAGCCCCAAACCCCATAAATCTCCTCAGGACCCCTGCAAAGCCACCCCTTAGCCCCGCCCATTTCCCCTTTAGCCCCGCCCCCTCCCGGCCCTGCCGACCCAAATTCCCCCCCAAAAACCCCCCAAAACCCCCAAAATTCCAAAAAAAACCCCCCCAGAGACCCCCAAAAATCCCCTTAAAGACCCAAAATTCCCAAATAAAAGCCCCAAACCCCCTAAATCTCCTCGGGACCCCTGCAAAGCCACCCCTTAGCCCCGCCCACTCCCCCTCTAGCCCCGCCCCCTCCCGGCCCTGCCGACCCAAATTCCCCCCCAAAAACCCCCCAAAACCCCCAAAATTCCAAAAAAAAACCCCCCAGAGACCCCCAAAAATCCCCTTAAAGACCCAAAATTTCCAAATAAAAGCCCCAAACCCCCTAAATCTCCTCAGGACCCCTGCAAAGCCACCCCTTAGCCCCGCCCATTTCCCCTTTAGCCCCGCCCCCTCCCGGCCCTGCCGACCCAAATTCCCCCCCAAAAACCCCCCAAAACCCCCAAAATTCCAAAAAAAAACCCCCCAGAGACCCCCAAAAATCCCCTTAAAGACCCAAAATTCCCAAATAAAAGCCCCAAACCCCCTAAATCTCCTCAGGACCCCTGCAAAGCCACCCCTCTCTAGCCCCGCCCATTTCCCCTTTAGCCCCGCCCCCTCCTAGCCCGGCCGACCCAAATTCCCCCCCAAAAACCCCCCAAAACCCCCGAAATTCCAAAAAAAACCCCCCCAGAGACCCCCAAAAATCCCCTTAAAGACCCAAAATTCCCAAATAAAAGCCCCAAACCCCCTAAATCTCCTCAGGACCCCTGCAAAGCCACCCCTTAGCCCCGTCCACTCCCCCTCTAGCCCCGCCCATTTCCCCTTTAGCCCCGCCCCCTCCCGGCCCTGCCGACCCAAATTCCCCCCCAAAAACCCCCCAAAACCCCCAAAATTCCAAAAAAAACCCCCCCAGAGACCCCCAAAAATCCCCTTAAAGACCCAAAATTCCCAAATAAAAGCCCCAAACCCCCTAAATCTCCTCAGGACCCCTGCAAAGCCACCCCTTAGCCCCGCCCATTTCCCCTTTAGCCCCGCCCCCTCCCGGCCCGGCCGACCCAAATTCCCCCCCAAAAACCCCCCAAAACCCCCAAAATTCCAAAAAAAACCCCCCCAGAGACCCCCAAAAATCCCCTTAAAGACCCAAAATTCCCAAATAAAAGCCCCAAACCCCCTAAATCTCCTCAGGACCCCTGCAAAGCCACCCCTTAGCCGCGCCCACTCCCCCTCTAGCCCCGCCCATTTCCCCTTTAGCCCCGCCCCCTCCCGGCCCTGCCGACCCAAATTCCCCCCCAAAAACCCCCCAAAACCCCCAAAATTCCAAAAAAAAACCCCCAGAGACCCCCAAAAATCCCCTTAAAGACCCAAAATTCCCAAATAAAAGCCCCAAACCCCCTAAATCTCCTCAGGACCCCTGCAAAGCCACCCCTTAGCCCCGCCCATTTCCCCTTTAGCCCCGCCCCCTCCCGGCCCTGCCGACCCAAATTCCCCCCCAAAAACCCCCCAAAACCCCCAAAATTCCAAAAAAAACCCCCCAGAGACCCCCAAAAATCCCCTTAAAGACCCAAAATTCCCAAATAAAAGCCCCAAACCCCCTAAATCTCCTCAGGACCCCTGCAAAGCCACCCCTTAGCCCCGCCCACGCCCTGTTTAGCCACGCCCATTTCCCCTTTAGCCCCGCCCCCTCCTGGCCCTGCCGACCCAAATTGCCCCCCAAAAACCCCGAAAAACCCCCAAAATTCCAAAAAAAACCCCCCCAGAGACCCCCAAAAATCCCCTTAAAGACCCAAAATTCCCAAATAAAAGCCCCAAACCCCCTAAATCTTTTCAGGACCCCTGCAAAGCCACCCCTTAGCCCCGCCCACTCCCCCTCTAGCCCCGCCCATTTCCCCTTTAGCCCCGCCCCCTCCCGGCCCTGCCGACCCAAATTTCCCCCCAAAAACCCCCCAAAACCCCCAAAATTCAAAAAAAAAACCCCCCAGAGACCCCCAAAAATCCCCTTAAAGGCCCAAAATTCCCAAATAAAAGCCCCAAACCCCATAAATCTCCTCAGGACCCCTGCAAAGCCACCCCTTAGCCCCGCCCATTTCCCCTTTAGCCCCGCCCCCTCCCGGTCCTGCCGACCCAAATTCCCCCCCAAAAAACCCCCAAAACCCCCAAAATTCCTAAAAAAACAACCCCAGAGACCCCCAAAAATCCCCTTAAAGACCCAAAATTCCCAAATAAAAGCCCCAAACCCCCTAAATCTCCTCAGGACCCCTGCAAAGCCACCCCTTAGCCCCGCCCACGCCTGGTTTAGCCACGCCCATTTCCCCTTTAGCCCCGCCCCCTCCCGGCCCTGCCGACCCAAATTCCCCCCCAAAAACCCCCAAAACCCCCAAAATTCCAAAAAAAAACCTCCCAGAGACCCCCAAAAACCCTTTAAAGACCCAAAATTCCCAAATAAAAGCTAACCTTACCTAACCCTAACCCGAACCCTAACCCTAACCCTAACCCTAACCCAAACCCTAACCCTAACCCTAACCCTAACCCTAACCCGCCCCCTAGGCCCGCCCCTGGCCCTGGGCGCACCCCTGACCGTACGCCTGCCCCCTGGGCCCCTACCCCTAGCCCCAGGCCCATAGCCCTGCACCCCTGACCCCTGGCCCTAGGCCCTGGACCCCTAACTTTGGACCCGTGGCCCTGGGCCCCTGGCCCCTAGCCCTGGACCCCTAACCCTGGGCCCCTGCACCCCTAACCCCTGGCCCTGGACCTCTGGCCCTGGGCCCCTGGCCCCTAGCCCTGCACCCCTAACCCTGGGCCCCTGCACCCTTAGCCCCTGGCCCTGGATCCCTGGCCCCCTGGCCCCTAGCCCTGCACCCCTGGCCCCTGGCCCCCTAGCCCTGGACCCTTGCACCCCTGATCCCTGGCCCTGGACCCCTGGCCCTGGGCCCCTGGCCCCTAGCCCTGCACCCCTAACCCTGGGCCCCTGCACCCCTAACCCCTGGCCCTGGACCTCTGGCCCTGGGCCCCTGGCCCCTAGCCCTGCACCCCTAACCCTGGGCCCCTGCACCCTTAGCCCCTGGCCCTGGGTCCCTGGCCCCCAGCCCTGCACCCCTGGCCCCTGGCCCTGGACCCCTAGCCCTGGACCCTTGCACCCCTGATCCCTGGCCCTGGACCCCTGGCCCTGGGCCCCTGGCCCCTGGCCCTGGACCCCTAACCCTGGGCCCCTGCACCCCTAGCCCCTGGCCCTGGACCTCTGGCCCTGGGCCTCTGGCCCCTAGCCCTGCACCCCTAACCCTGGGCCCCTGCACCCCTAACCCCTGGCCCTGGATCCCTGGCCCCCTGGCCCCTAGCCCTGCACCCCTGGCCCCTGGCCCTGGACCCCTAGCCCTGGACCCTTGCACCCCTGATCCCTGGCCCTGGACCCCTGGCCCTGGGCCCCTGGCCCCTGGCCCTGGACCCCTAACCCTGGGCCCCTGCACCCCTAACCCCTGGCCCTGGACCTCTGGCCCTGGGCCCCTGGCCCCTAGCCCTGCACCCCTAACCCTGGACCCCTGCACCCCTGGCCCTGGACCCCTGGCCCCTGGCCCTGGGCCCCTGGCCCCTGGCCCTGCACCCCTGGCCCTGGGCCCCTACCCCTGGACCCCTGCACCCCTAACCCCTGGCTCTGGACCCCTAGCCCTGCATCCCTGACCCCTAGCCCTGCATCCCTAGCCCTGGATCCCTGGCCCCTAGCCCTGGGCCCCTGGCTCCTGGCCCTGTAACCCTGGACCCCTAACCCCAGACCCTGTGGCCCGTGGCCCCTGGCCTGTGACCCCTACCCCTGCCTCCTACCCTGCACACCTGTCCCTGGCCTGTGCTCCTCACCTGCACCCCTGACCCTGCCTCTTGCCCTATGCCTGCGCCCCTGACCTGTGATCCTCATGTGCACCTGCACCCCTAGTGTGTGGTCCCTACTTGCACCTGCACCCCTAACCTGTACTCCTACTGTGCACCTGTACCCCTAACCTGTGCTCATTTGAACCTCCACCCCTAACCTGCACTCCTGCCCTGTGCCTGCACCCCTGGCCCTTGCTCCTCACCTGCACCTGGCACCCCTAGTGGGCACCTGTGCCCCTACCCTGTGTACTACTGTCCCCCTTGGCCCCTGGCCCTTACCTGCTGGTCTCTGGCCTGCGTGCGTTGTCCCTTGTGTGGTGGGCTCCTGCCGTGGTCCTGGTGGTGGGGCTCTGGCATTGTATTGGTATTGGGGCTATAGGGTTGGGGTCAGGGTTTGGGGTTAGGAGTAGGGGGCTAGGGTTAGGTGGGGAGGGTGCTGGCATGTGTTGCCTCTCGGAGGCGTAGCGACCTGGTTCAGGAACGGCACGACGACCACCTCAGGTCGTTCGGACCATCAGCTCACAGACACCAATGTGGTGGACGGCAAAATGGCGTTTATTCGTGGATTACATAGGGTTAAATAACCTGGGTTTGCCGCGTCACTTCCTTCTGCTCACCTATTACCTGTAGAGGGGAGGGGTTTGACCTGTCCCGTACAACGCGATATCTTCCGAACGCCTGTCCCTAGTCACCTACATTTCCCCCCCCTCTATCCTGAATTACCCACATTTTCCCCCCCCATGATTGATTAGGAAACATACAAAGTATAAATGGTATAAAATTTCAAGAACTAGTAAAACCTACATAACAAGTTATAAAAAGTGGTATAACATTCACAAAATAGATGCGCTCTAGAGCAGTTGTTGGCGGCCAACAAATAGAATGTTAACCTTTTCTAACCGGCTTTTAACAAATGACACCAATTTGTTTAGTATGCAAGGCCCGAAAATCAATGTTAGGAGTAACATAGTGAGGGGGCCTATTAGAGTGGAAACAAGGGTGGTCAGCCATGGAGACTGGTTAAACCATGACTCGAACCATCCTTGTTGGGCTTCTCTTTCTCTTTTCCTCTGGGCTAGCCTTTCCCTTAGTTCAGTCATTGAGTCCCGTACAACTCCGGTGTGGTCTGCATAAAAGCAGCATTCTTCTTTCAAGGCGGCACACAGGCCTCCTTGTTGCATGAGCAGGAGGTCCAGTCCTCGCCTGTTCTGCAGGACGACTTCTGAGAGAGAGGAGACAGATTTCTCTAGAAAGGAGATGGATTTTTCGATTCTTTGTAGGTCCTCATCAATAGTCATCTGCAGCTGAGAAAGTCCCTGGTGTTGGGTCACGAGGGCTGAAACACCTGTGGCTGCGCCGGTGGCTCCGAGGCCGAGCAGCATTGCGATGGTTATGCCTGTTATTATTTCTCTCTTGTGGAGCCGGCTAGGTTCTTCAAGAAGGTGGTACATTTCTTCTTCTTGGTGATACAGGACTCTAGGAACAATTAAAACTTGGACACAAAAGTCAGTAGAGTTATCGAACTTATCAAGAAGCACACAGGGGCTTATTCCGGATCGCTGGCAAGCAAACATCCCTGATGCGAATGGGACCACCCACTTATTGATCGTTTTGTTAAGTTTGACAAATTCAGTACAGACATTGCCTATTCGTTTTGCTAAGGCCGCATTGCCAAAGCACTTGCCTCGGCCTGTGATCTGACTCAGAGTCCTCTGGTGTCCGCCTTGCCCTCCTACTCGGACCGGGAAAGCTAGCGAGGCTGAAGGGGCCCATTCAGCACAGGCTGTTTTTATCTTTCTCCAGTCTGTAAGCGGAGTATGTTCTTTTTCAAATTTCCCCTTGGCCCGGGTAGGAGCGTGGTAGTTATTGCTTTTATCTATTTCAGAGTCGGAGTCGGTTACAGACCATTCGTCAAGCCACTCGCTCCAGCTATAGTCCGACTCGGAGCCGGAAGTCGACTGACTGGATACTTCCGGGCTCCGGAGCTTTTTCCCCGGGCTTCTACCCCGCCCCCTTCTCTTAGGATTGGGCCGCTCCTTCCCCCTGGGCTCGCCCCGCCTCCTGCTGAGGGAGGCTCTTGCTATATAAGGGCACGTTTCCGGGAGAGCGCTCTGGTTGGCCTTGGCTCCCCCTCCGGGATTCCCTCCCCTTTTCCGTTCACGCGCGTCTGCGGCATCCAGCGGACCTTCCCCGCTCCCGCCAGCCACGTGTGTACACCCTGGCGAACCTCCGCCGCTCCCGCCGGCCACGCGTGTGCACTCCGGCGGACCTCCGCCGCTCCCGCCGGCCACGTGTGTGCACCCCGGCGCATCTCCGCCGCTCCCGCCGGCCACATGTGCGCACCCCGGCGGACCACCGCCGCTCCCGCCGGCCACGCGTGTGCACCCCGGCGAACCTCCGCCGCTCCCGCCGGCCACGTGTGTGCACCCCGGCGGACCTCCCCCGCTCCCGCCGGCCACATGTGTGCACCCCGGCGGACCTCCCCCGCTCCCGCCGGCCACATGTGTGCACCCCGGCGAACCTCCGCCGCTCCCGCCGGCCACGTGTGCGCACTCCGGCGGACCTCCGCCGCTCCCGCCGGCCACGTGCGCGCACCCCGGCGGACCTCCGCCGCTCCCGCCGGCCACGTGTGCGCCCCCCCCATCCCCTCCGGGGTCGGCGCCATTCTGCGGGGCATAGGGCGGGGGTCTCGCCCACGCCGTTTCGGACTCCGCTTTAATGGCAGCCTCCCTGGCTTCCTCCACCAGCCCTCCCCAGAATGACTGCGCCCGCTCCTTTCCCTCTCTAGGTAGGGTTGGGCTGGGGGGCCGTGGAGAGGGTGCTTGCTCCTGCGAGTCTGTGCGCTCGGCAGGGCAGCTTTCATCCGTAGTTTGCGTGGTCGCACCAACTCCCAACCGCGGTGTGGCCAGCAAACAGTTCCGTGCGGCTTTCCAGGTCTCCTGCTCTTGCAGGGCCTTACGCAAAGCCTGCACGACTTTTCCCCATAATTTAAGGTATTTCCCCAAACCCGAGGACATTGTTTCATCGGCTAGAGCCTTAGTACATCTGTCCCATACTTCTGGGTGGAGGATATCCACCGGTCGGTCTATGACCCCAATTTCCAATAGCCTCGCAACAGCGAGTGTAAAATCTTTCGGTTTGCAATCGATACCCCATTGCTTATGAATCTGAGATACGACCTTCGCGAGAGCTTCCATCCTCCTCGCTGGTCCGGGAGCGTCCTCCCCGCCGGGCTGGTCCTGCCGCACCGGCCGCCGTTCACCCGTCCAGGCGAATTCCCGATCCCGATTCTGGGTCCCGGGTTTCGGCACCACTTGTTGCCTCTCGGAGGCGTAGCGACCTGGTTCAGGAACGGCACGACGACCACCTCAGGTCGTTCGGACCATCAGCTCACAGACACCAATGTGGTGGACGGCAAACTGGCGTTTATTCATGGATTACATAGGGTTAAATAACCTGGGTTTGCCGCGTCACTTCCTTCTGCTCACCTATTACCTGTAGAGGGGAGGGGTTTGACCTGTCCCGTACAACGCGATATCTTCCGAACGCCTGTCCCTAGTCACCTACAGGCATGGGCTCAGCATTTTGGATTATTGCCTCCAGCTGTGGGGAGGGTGCTGGCATGGGCTCGGCCTTCAGGGCAATTGCCTCCAGCTGTGGGGAGGGTGCTGGCATGGGCTCGGTATTTGGGGTGATTGCCTCCAGCTGTGGGGAGGGCTGCTACCTGTGGCTGCTTTTTGGGGAGAAAGGGGATTTGTTTGGGGTCCTGGTTAAGGTTTGGTTTAGGGAACAGGGCTTGTGTATCGTACCCCTTGTGTTTGTTGTGGAGTGTGTGATTTTTGAGCCCTTTCTCTTTATTCCCTAGCTTCCCTCTGGGCTCTTAGCCTTTATTATATTCTCCTGCTGCCTCCCCCTTGGGCTCTTGGCCTTTATTATACCCCCCTGCAATCTCCCCCTGGGCTCTCAGCCTTTATTGTGTCCTTCCTTGGCTGCTACCCTTTTTGTGTTTTTCTAACCTTTTTTCTGTGGGTGTTCTCCTTTCATGAGGGCTGTGCTGCTCTCCTGGTGTGGGGGGGTCTGCCTGCTGTGGCTGGGTGGGCTGAAATGGTGGCCTGAGGGGTGCTGTGGGGTGGTACGTGAATGGCGGGAAGGGGGGGCTGCCCTGAGGGGAGCCGGAATGGCGGGAAGGGCCGCCGTGAGGCGGCGCGGGGTGGGGGGGTCCCCTGAGGGGACCCGCGGGCGGCGAGGGGGGGGGCTGCCCTGAGGGGGGTCGCAATGGCGGGAAGGGCTGCCGTGAGGCGGCGCGGGGTGGGGGGGGTGCCCTGAGGGGACCCGTGGGCGGCGAGGGGCGGGGGATACCCTGAGGGGGGCTGTAATGGCGGGGGAGCTGCCCTGAGGGGACCCGCGGGCGGCGAGGGGTGGGGGGTACCCTGAGGGGGTCCGGGGTACCGGGAGGGGCTGCCGTGAGGCGGCGCGGGGTGGGGGGGTGCCATGAGGGGACCCGCGGGCGGCGAGGGGCGGGGGATACCCTGAGGGGGGCTGTAATGGCGGGAGGGGCTGCCGTGAGGCGGCGGGGGGTGCTGTGAGGGGACCCGCGGGCGGCGAGGGGTGGGGGGTACCCTGAGGGGGTCCGGAATACCGGGGGGGGCTGCCGTGAGGCGGCGCGGGGTGGCGGGGTGCTGTGAGGGGACCCGGAATGGCGGGAGGGGGGAGCGGCGGGGGGGTGTGAGGCGGCGGAGCGGTGCGGGAGCGGTGGGGGGTTGGCGGCGGCTCACGGAGGGCTGGCGGGTGGCTGCAGGCGGCGGCGGAGGCTCACGGAGGGCTGGCGGGTGGCTGCAGGCGGCGGCGGGTGCCGGACCGGTGGGCTCTGGGTGCCGGCAGGTGCAGGATCGGCGCGGGACTGGCGGAGGGGCGGTGCCGGGGGCGGGAAATGCCGTGAGGGGAGGGGGGCGGGGCTACATTTCGCGCGCGCGCGCGAAAGAAGGGGGCGGTGCCGGGGGCGGGGCGGCGTGACGCAGGCGCCGGGGGCGGTTCCGGGGGGCGGAGCGGCGCGACGCGGGCCAGGGGGGCGGTTCCGGGGGGCGGAGCGGCGTGACGCAGGCGCCGGGGGCGGTTCCGGGGGGCGGAGCGGCGCGACGCGGGCCAGGGGGGCGGTTCCGGGGGGCGGAGCGGCGTGACGCAGGCGCTGGGGGCGGTTCCGGGGGGCGGAGCGGCGTGACGCAAGCGGCGGGGGCGGTGCCGGGGGGCGGAGCGGCGTGACGCAAGCGGCGGGGGCGGTGCCGGGGGCGGAGCGGCGTGACGCGGGCCAGGGGGGCGGTGCCGGGGGCGGAGCGGCGTGACGCAGGCGCCGGGGGGCGGAGCGGCGTGACGAAAGCGGCGGGGGCGGTGCCGGGGGCGGAGCGGCGTGACGCAGGCGGCGTGACGCAGGCGCCGGGGGGCGGAGCGGCGTGACGAAAGCGGCGGGGGCGGTGCCGGGGGCGGAGCGGCGTGACGCAGGCGCCGGGGGCGGTGCCGGGGGCGGAGCGGCGTGACGCAGGCGGCGGGGGGCGGTGCCGGGGGCGGAGCGGCGTGACGCAGGCGGCGTGACGCAGGCGCCGGGGGGCGGAGCGGCGTGACGAAAGCGGCGGGGGCGGTGCCGGGGGGCGGAGCGGCGTGACGAAAGCGGCGGGGGGCGGAGTGGTGTGACGCGCGCGGCGGGGGGCGGTGCCGGGGGGCGGAGCGGCGCGACGCGGGCCAGGGGGGCGGTGACCGGGGCCGGGGGAGTGTGACGGGGGCCAGGGGGGCGGTGACCGGGGCCGGGGGGGTGTGACGGGGGCCAGGGGGGCGGTGGTGCATGTGTGGGGGGTGGAGCTTAGGATGAGTGATAGGTGTGGGTGGTATCCAATTACCTAATTCAATTAGTGCTCCAGATGGGAGCAGCTAGGTACTGATTAATCAATTCAATTGCTTACTCCAGCTGGAGCACTAATTAGGGGCCCTATATACTATATATAAAAAGAAGAAAAATAATAAGTCTGGTGCAGCAGTAGCACTTTTAATGTTCCCTGGGAGTAAAAATTCTATATGTAAAACTTTTTTTTTTTTTTACTCCCAGGGAGCATTAAAAGTGCTACTGCTGCTTTTTTAAATTTAAGCTATAAAGAAAAATAAACTTTATTTCTAACTTTTGTTAATGCAGAGGCACGCCCCCATCTAAACCCTTCAAATGCTGGAAAAGCTGGAGTTTCTTTCAGTTTAGCCCCTGGAACTGAGGCAACAGGGGGTGTTTACCTCAATTTAAGCAAATACAATGGCAAATAAAGGGGTTCTCCCCTTCAATTTTATCCCCCAAAATATCAGAAAGAGAGGGGCTTCCCTCAAATCTCTCAAATGATGGGAAAAGGGCGATTTTTACCTCAATTAAAACCTTTAAAAAGCAGGGACAATGGGGCTTCTTCCCTCAATTTAAACTCCTTCTGTCCTCGTAACCCCCCTTTTTTTCTGGGGGCACTTGGGGAAGGTGTGGCAAGATGAAATCAAAAGGGAAAAGAAGAAAGACACCCTCCCCTTGCAAATCCACACCGTGGCTCACCTGCTGCTGCCTGGCACAAAGGTTCGTCCCTTGGCACCTCCTTTAAGCAATGCTCCACCATCCGAGTGCTCCCCCAGATGCAGCAGTGCAAATGATGAGGACATTCTCCTGCTACACTATCAACATCCCTATCATTAGTCTCGCCTTAACAGCATTCTTATTTAAACAAGGGGAACAGCAACTGTGCTGTGAGGAAGAACGTCCCCTCGCTAGTCCTTCAGGCAGTTCCAGTAAAAATAAAAAAATCCATTACCTTCTCCACACAGCAAGGATGGATCCAGCAGCTCTGTCATGTATTCGATTTCAGTCTCCAGCTCATCACACTGGGCTAGCACACGTGTCAACACAGGCAGGAAGTCATCGGCTCCATACGGCCTCCCTGGGTTGAAGGGAACGCAGGCAGTGAGAGACAAACCACACTTTTTCACCAGTTCCCGTGTTTGAAAGGAAAGCACTCTTTTGTGCCTTCTCTAGCCAGCATGTCTGTATTACTCCAGAACCCCCTGGAGTCACCAATGTGCAGCAAAGAGAACGTCGCCTGACACTCACTGCACGGGAGACCGGCTCAATCCTGTCCTTCCAACAAGCACGAATCTTACGATGCACGCCTTGAGGCATGCAAGGGAAATTTAGAGACTGGGCTCACCTTGGCACCAGCTCAACCGGTGAACTGGTGGAAAGGCTGCCATGCCAGTCACCTGCACAGTCTCATTGCCTAAGAGATGATGGATAGGCGTTTTCTTTATACATCCAGGGATAACATCCACCTTCTGGAAGTGTCCAGACACAAACACCAGTCTCTGAGTATGAATCCCACAGCAGAGAAGCCCGAGTATAAAAGCCTACTAGATCTGACAAGGAAATTCAACTCATTTCCTTGACAGAGAATAGTCAAAACCACCAGTGAGCAAGGGCTCCTGTGCCTGAAGGGAGCCTAGAAGAAAGATGAGGAGAGACTGTAAGGGCCTGGATTGACAGTGACCCACAAAGACCCAGGCTGTACCCAGGCCCATCCGTGGTCCAAGCACTTTTCCTGCATTTGGATTTTCTGTTCAGAAGTCACTGTGTGGCCAAATCTCTGGGTCTGGCTAAACGGTGTTTAGTGCAGAACTGATGCGATGGTCGCTCAGAATTGCCCAGAGCAGGAGCCAACTTGCAACTCTGGTGAAACTTAAGTGACACCAGCTGAGGCACACTCTCCAGATAACACACTGTGGGGTGTGCCAGGTTCAGGGGCAAATGGTCAGGCCTTACCTTCTCCTGGTTTGAGGCCCGGTTTGGCAACAACACAACATTCTAGTGCAGGATCAGTGCCAAAGGGAAGGGCTGCGCAGATGCCCTGAGCCCCAGTCTCTGCATCAGCAGCAGCAGGTGGGTGGAACTCACCTATTTCCAGATTCAAATCCCTTTGTTTGTCACTCCTGCTAGTTTCTAGGCTCTGAAAGCTCATTTCAGCTGTTCAGTGACAGCACTAGCTGGTCTGTGGATTTAAGGAAGCAGACAGTCTTTGGGAATGTGTGTTGCCATTTGAGACTTGTCCAACAAAAGGGGCACAGGGGGACAGGAGGAGGACAGGTGTTAGGGACCGAGTCCGGAGGGCTGGCCGCATAAACGACACGTACCCCGATACGATTAAGCATCCTTCTCCCCTTATTGTTCAACTATGCCAACTTATATCTACTTTTGCAAAGATTCACGCCCAGTCCCTCTAGATGGCCTCTAATCAGAGGGGCAGCTGGGCAGCTGTATACCTTGCCAAGGACTCTCAGGGCTGCCTGCAGTCAGGGACCTGTTCAGGGGCTTTTCCTCAGCAACCCTGGGTTGTCCAATCTTTCCAGGGGTATCATATGCCCTTGTTCCATAAGGAATCCCTCTACAGACAGGGAGTTGTCACCGGCCCCGTGCTCATGGGCTGTAGGGGACACCTGCACAGAGGAGGAAATGGAAATGGGAAAGAGGGAAATGCAACCTAATGGGACGCAGCTCTGGCACCACATTTCCTCTTGTTCCTGCTGTCCTGGAAAGCCCCAGGTAAATCCAGTCCCTCAGACCTTGCATCCCTGAACACCAGGAGAGCTGGTGTTTTACCCAGATCCCAGTGCCCTGTACAGCTGCGCTGACACAAGCGCAGGCTGATCGCTCTGCCCAGCACCATCCCTCATTTTCCTCCCATTGCTCCCCAAGTGTCCCCAAACCACCCCGTGTCTGTGCCGGGGCCAGTGCCTGCCCCGAGCCCAACCAGAGGCTGTCACCCAGCCCTGCACCAGCTCCCACCCCTGGGAGAGCTGGGAATGCACTGAGAGCTCAGCTCCCTGGGCTCCCCAACACCCAAACCAGTCCTCAGACACGCAAATAATGCCCAACCTGCCCCTCTGGGCACAGCCAAACACCACAATTCTATCATCCCCAAGGAACTCTGGCAGTTGCCTCTTCACCTGTGCCTTTTTCCAGCAGCCATGGCTAGGACTGGGCTGCCAGAAATAGCATTCCCTAAGCAGTTCACCCCAGCACAGAAGAGAAGAGGAGCCTGCCACTCATCCACACCACGGGCAGGACAAGGGGGGCCCAAGCTGGCTTTGGCTGCTCCAACACCAAAGCTCCTGGTCCCAAAGATGGGACGAGTTCAGTGGTTGTTCCTGTCCTGAAAGAGAGCAGAAAAGGGAAGTTAATCCCACTGTGGAATGCAAGACTCCTGCATTTCATATTTCTGCTCTGATTGCTCACCATGGAGTTTTATCCATGGAAAAAAAAGGAGAATGACACCATATCAAATAAAAAGTGTCCTTCTCCAGCACTTTTATTCCAAGCATTATAAGGATGCTCATTTCTCTTCCAGCATTGTTTCCCTCATTTTAGCAGAACCATTTTCATCCCAGACCCCCCTCGTCAGCTGTTCAATCCTCTGGCACTGGATTTGGACAAAGGAAGGGACGCACCTGGATCGCAGGAAATCGCGGAGAGAAACCCCTCCAAAACCTGACAGAGAAAAACAACAGGAGATGCAGGAAGACATATCCCTCATTTGCACGTCCGGAGTGCTTTTCTAAAGACTTCTCTGCATCTGGATGCTCTTTGCACTTGGCTTTCTTTACAAGAATGCATTTGCTGCTAAACACATCTCAGGCCCTTATTTGATCAGGATAAGGTGGGATGGAGATGAAGACTCACACAGGGAATAGCCAGGGAGATGCAGGGCCTGGGAGCATCAAGGACGGAGAAGAGAAGGAACAGGGATTGTTTTTCTTGTTTAGAGCCAGCAGTGCTGTGAGCTTGGAGAACACACGGCACCGCAGGGATCCAGGGCAGGAGCGGGCTAACTCCGGGATAAGGGGAATCTGCTCCCACTCCAGGGCTGTGCCAGTGAAGGAGGGGAATTTTTAGTGCCTTCATTGCACACAAAAACCAAACCCAGCACCACCGAGCTGGACGTTCGTGAACTGCAACACAAAGCGGCCCCTGGCCTTTGGGGGAACACAACCTCACCGAGTCACGGAGCCAGGGGATGACACTTGGGAATGAGCCTTGCGGCCTGCAGCCAAATCAGATGAGGGAGCCACAGGAGCGGTGGGGTTTCCTGCTCTTCCTGCAACGCCATCAGTCCAGACCAGGAGACCTTTCCTGGAACAGATCTTCCCTGTAAAAGGGAGCTACACCAAAGCTCAAGCACTCATTTAGAGACCCTTGGAAAAGCAAAGGTGAGAGGGGATTACCTGGAGCCCCAGGGGACTGAGGTGAAGGGGATGAAGAAGCAGACAGCAAACTGCTTCCACTGCTTCTCACTCCAGCAAGGGGAACATCCCTGGAATTTCACGTCCAGCGTCTCTCCCAAGCCCCACAGGTGAACCCACACGTACTCCAGGACTGATCTCCTTTGTACTTCCAGCAGCACAGACCCACCGGGAGGAACTGCAATCCAAGGACACACATCAGCAACCGCCTTCCCGCTTGGCGCTCTCTCCACATTTTCCCTTTCCAGTGGGATGCAGGTGCCACCCCCCAGAGGCAGGAAAACTGCCTTGCAAGCCAGTACAAAACCCGCCTGGAAAGCCCAAGATGCCCGGAGCCAGCAGCCATTTCTCCTGGAGCTCCTGCTGACAGGCATTTGAAGCCTGCTGGGCCTCACAGCTGCTTTTCTGCCAAGGGCATTCCCATCTTTTCCTTTTTAGCTCAAATAAAGGTTTGCAAAGCTGAGTTTTGTGAGAAGTGCTTCATATTTGGATTATTCTTAACTTAGAGTTTCCCTTGGCACCAAAATCAGGGGTAAACCCAACATGGCCTCAAAGGGCCATAAGATCCCAGATA
This sequence comes from Aphelocoma coerulescens, assembly GCF_041296385.1. NCBI lineage: Eukaryota > Metazoa > Chordata > Aves > Passeriformes > Corvidae > Aphelocoma > Aphelocoma coerulescens. Next base: position 2,362,103 of record NC_091044.1, on the reverse strand, counting down.
TCCAATCCCCAGTTCCCTCAGCATTGGTTCATTAAAGCTTTTCAGGGGTAATTTAGCAAACTTCAGGGTTTGGTGACTTCACCATCAAAGCAACATGAAACCTGTGCAAAAGGAACTTAACTAAACCTGGCTAAAAGGGGTGCCCGCTGATGACTCATTAAAACACTCCCTTAAAAAGGAGCTAGGATTGATTCCATACTCACAAACCTCCCTTGCCACGACCGGCGCTCTCTGCCCGCCAAGGACACGGCACCGGGTGGGGACATTTCTCCCACTCTCCGGCACAGACCTCCTCCCGCCACATCCAGGGAACTGCAGCCGCTCGGGGAACACCAACTTCTCCTGGGCTGGGAACAGGACAGGGACAAGGAACACTTTGAAGTCATTCCCACCTCAACGCTGCCCAGACCTGGCAGAAAGCGCTTCCCACACCTCTCCTGGAATTCTCTTTCCCGGCCCTTCCAGCTTCGGAAGGCTTCTGTGGGAGCCTCAAGTCGCGGTGCAGCTCAGAACCTGCACGTACCTAAAGCAGCCCCATGGGAACACGAAGCTTCCCTCGGGCATTTCGTTTCTTTACCCCAAACATTCTTCCCACTCAGCCACAATCTAGAAAGAACAAAAGGGAAAAGAAGGAAGAGCAATTAATTCTGACATAAGGAGTCTTGACTATCCCGACACACTGCCAGGTGAAAAAACATCCCTGCCACTCTAACAAATCCCCCTGATACTGTTTCCATTCAGTATCAATTATTTAAACGCTGTATTAAGGAGCATAAGGACACAATGCTTGGAATTCTCAAAAATGGCTCAGCTTGGCTACTCCAAGCACTTTCCCACCCAGGGAGCTGAGCTGTCCCACATTTAAACGCCACGTTTGATCCAAATCCCATAGAAATCTGATATTGTTTGGCTCCTGAGCTTTCCCAAAAGCTGCGCAGTCAAGCCTGGAAATCCTCACTGAAGCTTTGCCATGTCACATCGGGATTTACCCTTGGGAAAACCCCACTCTGAGCACTTGGGTTTCAAGAGGTTGCACCCAATGTTACAGACACAGAATTCCTGTGGGGTTTGGCATTTCCTGCACCTCCAAACACGTGAAAAGAATGAAGTGCAGAGTCCCGAGGCTCCATTATTGCCATTCTCCTCACATCCCTTTCCTCAGCTGCACGTGGCTTTGTGCCTCCTCTGAAGGGCTGGAAAGGAATTTGGGAACCCCCCTCAGCTTCTTTGGTTTTCAGCTTTTTCTCTGAGCCCGCCCAAAAGGCATTCAGGAAAAAAAAAACCCAGAAGTGCACAAAATCCCAGCCCCTCCCAAGATGCAGCTCCTCACACCAAACCTTGGGAGAATCCCTGGTGCTTCCAACACCGCTGCAATCCCACCTGGAGCTGAGCTTACAGGGTGCTCTGCCTAATCCACATCCAAGCCTGGATAGCCCAAAGCCTGCAAGAAAAGAGGAGGCAAAGTGAAGGGGAGAGTGGGGGAAAAACGGAGTTTTAGGTTTTTCCCGTGTTTGCAACAGGATTGAAGGGCAGGATGGAGAGGTTTCGTGGAAAAGAAGTACCAAAGGCTGCTTCATTCCCAGCAATTAGCGCTGCTCAGGTTGAATCCAAGAGGACCAATCCACCAGGATCAAACAGGAGCGGCCGACAGGATGGGTTATGACACAGATCTGTGAAGCTGGAGCCTTCTTCCTTCTCCCGGTCTCTCCCAGAAATTCTCCATGTCCGGACATGCTCCCGCTCTCCCCGCTGGGGAGGACGGACTTGGATAGCCCGGGTGACTGGTGAGCCTAAAACAATAAGTGATGCAGTGATCCAAGTGTTTTTCCCGAGGAAATGACATATTCTCTGCACCTGGGATAACCCATATCCCATGGCCTTCTCCAGGAAGAGTCCCAGCTGGATATGGTCTCCCAGAAAGGATTCCATAGGGGCTCACCTTCTGCTTGAAGCTCGGCTGAATTCCTCAGCAATGCCAGGGAATGTGGCCATTGGAGGCTTTGGGCAGATTAGGCTCATTTGCCTTTTTAGGCTTTGTTACCGTCTCTCAGACTTCCCACTGGATTGTGATCTCCAAGGAATATGTAAATCCCATTGGATTCCTGCTCTTTCGGACAATTTTTTGTGCCATTCCTGTACAAAACGAGGCCCCCTGTTCGGATGCTTTTCCCCACCGTTCCCCAGCAGTTTTATCTGCCAGTCCTTTCCCTGCGCTGGTTGGGCTCTTCCCAGATCTCTGAGCTCCTTCACAAGGCAGGAGATCCATTTGGCCCAGGAACTGAACCCTCCCGAGGAATTGTCTGATGCCATCTCCACATTTCACAGCTGATCCTTGTGCTCAAAGGATCCCTCTTTCTTCCCTCCAGCCAATTCCAAGCCTCGCTGCCCCCAGCCGGGAACAGTCCCCAGGCCGATCCCTGCAGTCTTCCCTGCCGGGATCCTGCTCAGGAATCCATGGGCTACAAACTTAAGAATTAATTCTTCCCACCCCTGCCCAGTTCTAATTCCAAAGGATTTGGCGGCTGCCTTACCCGGCTGGAGCCTGCTTCCAACTCTGTTCTTGCTGCTTCTGCTGCTTTCCATTTCCCAGGAATTCCACCAACGGAGCGACAGCGTTTTCCACCTCCTCCTCCAGGATTCCCTCTGTTGCGTTCGGGTGCTGGAAGGATATCAAAACCTGGGCCTCACTATCAGGAATTATATCCCCGGATTTGTTCCTTTCCAAATGTCACCTCTTCCCAACAAAGCACTGGGCATCCAAGGAATATAGAGAGCGATGTGCTGACCACTGCTTACTCCTCTGGAATGTCAGAGCTTGGAAAAGTGGGCAGCTGGAGCTTTTCCTGGTGCTGCGCATGAGGTGTATTTTACTTAAGAGCCCCTTCTCGTGTCTTTCCCTGTATCCACCAAAAATCCACCTGTTCATTCCCCAGCTGCTGCCTCCCTCTTTTCCTGGATCCAACAGAATTTTAACAGGTGAATATTCCCCTCTGGAAGAGCACCTTTCATTCCAAACCTAAGAACAAACGAATCACTTTCCTTTGATCTTCCTTATTAGGATTCCACTGAGAGCAGTAGATGGAAAATGATCCTCTCCTGGTCCCTGCTGGATTCCTGGAGCAGGGATCCTTTCCCTCTTTCCCCCTCCCCGCAGTGCCCTCCTCCCCCTTCCGCCCCACCCCGCACCCTTTTCAGGCTTTGTTCCACAGCTTTTGCCTCCAGACATCAGATCCTTTTGTTCTCCAGGAGCTCCCAGCAGCTCCACAGCCTTTCCTCTCCCATCCTGATCCTTTCTCCAGGAATGGAGCTCTGCATTTCAATTCCCTTCTCTTTTCTCCGACAATTCCCACCAACCCAGACCTAAAGCTGACACAAGGAACGCTCGGTGCCCACAAATCCAAATCCAGACCTGGCCATCCCTAAACCAGCAACTCCCGGACAATTTGCGTTCATTCCAACCTAACACTGAGGACTCACCTAATCCTTCAAAATTCCCAAGAAATATCCCGTTGCCTTCACAGCTCCCAGGGGATTCTGCTTTGTGCTCACACAGATTTGGGACTTCCCTGGAAAACCTGTGCAGGGCACGCTGGAATCCCCGATCCCGTGAATCCGGGCAGTGTGAAAAGCTTGGTCCAGCCTGGGCCCCCAGAAATTTTTACCAAATATCCCCCAAGTCCTCGGGACAACAGAACTCTCTGGTACTGCATTTTTGGCATTGTAAAGCCTGGAATTACTTTATTCCTAGTGCTGGGCTCTGCATACGGCAGAGAAAATCCCGGCCTCCACACAGACCCAGATTCCAAACTTTTTGATACATTTTAGCAAACCGAGAAATTCCCCTTCCCTGCTTCTTCTTAAGGGCATCCTTCTCTTCCCTTACCCGGCCTGCTCTCTCCCACTGGGCTGGGTTTTTCCCTTCCCATGCTAATTAGTCCCTACTTCTAGGAGCTTTAGGTACCTTTCTTCCCTGGCAGGGATTTCTTAACACAGCTACCGAGGCTTTGGGAGTCTTCTTTATCTTCTACTTTCTGGAAACACACCCTCTGATCCATAAATGCCACAATCCAGATGCCCAACTTCAACAAGACATCCTTTTTACCTAAAAGCACTCACTCTCAACTCTTAGATCTTTTAAAGTTTTACCCCCGCAAAATTCCCCTGTTTTTCCACCGCTGAATTCCTCCGTCCTGATTCCAAGGATTTCTTGAATACCACGGGGCTTTTCTCAAGATTTACCCCCACAACCTTCCCTACGTGCCCACTGCTCATCACCTCATTTTTCCCTCAGTGTGTTCGTTCTCCACCCCAGAGAGTTTGTCAAGTGTTGCCTCCAAAATGTTCCCCCTCTGTCCACTACTGAGTTCCCCATTTTGCCTCCAAAATATTCCTTCTGTCCCCTCCAGATTGCATCCACTTTTACCCCCAACATTTTACTTCCTCTACATTATTGATTAAACCTTTTCCACCCCAAAAATGTGCATTCCCTCCCTTAAACAGCACCTCAGCTTTTCCCTCAAAAATGCCCCCAAACTCCCATTTTCCTACACAAACAGTTCTTGTGGCCCCTCTCAATTCCCCCAGGCTTTCAGCTAAAGGAATAACTGGAAGCCTATTCCCTCATCTCTGCCCTCCTTTTGCTTTCCTGGAAAACCTTGCCATCCCACACTTTCTCCAAGAGATCTGCTGGGAGTACGGCAAGGTCTGCTCTGTCAGAGTGCCAGGGGGGTTTACAGCACTTGCTCCTCTGCATCTTCACCCTTTCATCAGGTTTCCCCTGGAACAGTGTTGTGGGAGAAGCTTGGAATTACCAGAAATGGATCAGGTTCACATTTTTTCCCCACCAGTTTTTATCTGGTTTGAAATTCCTGGAATTACCCTCAAATGTGCCCTAGAACAGTGCTGTGAAAGGATCAATCAGAAGAACAGCCTGAAAGCAGAAAACCACCTCCAGCAGCAGCCGGAATGATCCCATTTCTGTTCTTACCTGGTCCTGCCAGAGCTCCCACCAGCCATTCCCATTCCCATTCCAAAACAAGAGCTGTGGAAGACATTCCTGCTGTCTGTGAGGGTGAGGTGGCAGTTCTGGGTGTTCTTTGCTGTGGAATCGGACAACAAACAGAGCGTAAATGATCTTGGTGGCTCTTCCAAGCCAAACCACCCCGTGATTCCATGCGTGGATCAGCACCTGACCCAACTCCATTCCAGAAACCTCCTCCCACTAACCCAGAACTTTCCTTTTTCCGCTCAACATCGGGGACTTACTGCCGAGTGCCCCGGGCAGGGGACGCCTCAGCCTTCCCTGGGACATCTCAGCATTCCCTGGGACACCTCAGCCTTCCCTGGGACGCCTCAGCATTCCCTGGGACGCCTCAGCATTCCCTGGGATACCTCAGCATTCCCTGGGGTGCCTCAGCATTCCCTGGGCTGCTGTTCCACGCCGATCCCGTGTCCAGCGCCGTTCCGGGCTGCAGTGCCGGGCTCTCCCCACAAGGCGGCAGCACCGGGAGCGAGCAGCCCCGGCCGGTCCCGCTGTCTCGGGGCAGCTGCGCCTTTAACCCGCCCGGAGCCGGCGGGGCCGTGAACACAGCGGGCAAAAACCCCACCGATCCCCTTTATTTCACCCTCGGAGGCACAGGATCGCAGCATTCCCTGGGCTGGAAGGGACCCGCAGGGAGCATCGAGTCCAAATCCTGGCCCTGCACCCCAAGAATCCCACCCTGTGCCCGAGAGCCTTGTCCAGACCCAAACTCTGCCCCCAAGATCCTGAAAACACAGCGGGGCTGGGAGAAGGGTGACAAGGGAGGATTCTTTATATAGATCTCCTTGTACGATCGTTATATAATATCATTAGATCGCCCAGGAACCCATCCCTGCACCTGGACAGCCACCCCTGTCCCGGGACACCCACCCCTGTCCCGGGACACCCATCCCTGTGCCAAACACCCATCGCTGTCCCGGGACTGTCCCCGTTCCCCGCTCACCTCCGAGCCCGGAGCACCCGCCCCGGTGCCCCCGAACGGCCGCGCTGCTCCCCGGGCTCCCCGCCATTGCCACTGCGGGCGAAGAAGGGCGGAAATTACCGGTACCGCACCAATGTGGCGATTCGACCTTCTCAAGATGGCGGCGGTGGAGGACCCCTCTCCGGCTATTCGGCTGCCTGAATGCTCCCGCCTACCCCAGGCGCCGCTGACCCCACAGTCGGCGTCCGCATAGCGGGAAACGCCTCAGAAAGATGCGTGAAAGCGCTGGGTTGGCGTCGGCGTCGGCGTCACGCTCAGGCAGTCGAATAGACGCAGCTAGAGGGGGCCTTCCCTGACACCATCTTGAGAAGGTCAGGAAACAGCGTAAACGACCGCCATCTTTAGTGTGGCGATGATCTAACTTCCGGTTTTGCCGCCATCTTGGGTGCTGGCAGAAGCCACTTCTGGTGGAGCTGCCATCTTTAGTGTGGCTGTGACGCAACTTCCGCCCTTTGTCGCCATCTTGGATGCTGGCAGAAGCCACTTCCGGTTAAGCCGCCATCTTTAGTGTAGCTGTGACGAAACTTCCGTCCTTTGTCGCCATCTTGGGTGCTGGCAGAAGCCACTTCCGGTCGAGCCGCCATCTTTAGTGTGGTACGCACAAGGGCCCCCTCCTCACTAGGGCTTCTGTCTATTCAGCTGCCTGAATCCGGCCTGGACTCCGATGCCGGCCCCGCGCTTTCCCCGAGATTTTCCGCGCTGCTTCCCGGTGCGAAGACACGGGTGGTGGGGTCAGCGGCGCCGGAGGGGGGCGACGGCCCCGCGACCGGCGGCAGGCATCGGTGGGGACACCTCTCCCAGGGGCCTATTGCGTCCGCCATCTTGAGTGTGGCGGAAGTGTCACCCACCCTCTGCAAGGTCCGGGCAGGTTCGAATAAAAACGCCACTTACGCCGCCCCGAAAGCGCCGAACTGCGCCTTCCTCTCGAGAGCGGCACGCGGGCGGCTCTATTCCGACCGTGCTCGCCCGGTGCTCCCCGCCCCGGCTCGCGCTGCGACCGCGCCTCTGCTGCCCGCAAAACCGGCCCCGCCGGGCCGCCCCCCGCGCTGTCATTCGTCGCGGTCACCGCCCCGCACGGCGCCCGCTCCTTTGCAGCGCTCTGGCCCCGCTCATGCACGCCCGTGTCCCTTGGCGCTCCGAACCGTCCTTCGCCCCTCCCCTCCGCTGACAGACGCGGCCCCGCTCGCTCCTTGCCCTTGCCACGCTCGGCAGCCACCGAGGCCGCCGCCCTCTCGGCTCCCCCGGCCCCGGGCGGCAGCAGCGCCGGGGCGCCGTGCCGGGGCCGGCAGTGCCGCGCTCTCGCCACCAGGCGGCAGCAGCGCCGCCCAGCTCAGCCCGGGGCCGGGCCGCGCTGCGGGGCACGGACAGAGCAGAGGCAAAAGCCGGCTCAGGGCGCTCTGCAGCTCCTGCAGCCCGAGCCTCTCGGCTCCTGGCGCCAGGCACTCGCTTCTTCCCTTCCTACAGAAAAACGCCGCCTCGTTATTCTCAAAACTTGCTCATCTCTACTCCCAGCTTCTTATATTCCTATATGCTACAGAGTAGAGAGAGAGGGCTGGCTTATTTCAAAATGAATCTACATCTAAATTAGTAGCATTTGCCTATAGATGTAAAAATGAAGACCTTAACAGGTTTTGGTATTCTGCACACATCCCTCCCTGGGAGGAATGGTAAAAAGTTAAAAACAAATGAAATTTAAAAAGTAGAAAGTTAGAAACAAAGTTACAATGCCAGAAATTTATAAACAAACAAAGAGGTAAAATACAAGAAACGAACAAATTTCTAAAGGTAGAAAGTTAAAACCAAAGATAGAAACAAAAAAAAATTAGAAACAAACAAAATTAGAAAGGTAGAAATTTAGAAACAAAGTCAGAAAGGCAAGTGTTGAGCCTTTGACAGGGTACCCTTCCTTCTCGGACCAGGGTGAAAGAGCAGAGGAGGCTGCTGTTCTGCTAAGTTCTTGATTTCACAGTCTCACAGCTTTCTTGAAGGCAGAGTTTGAATGGGGTTACATGATAAGGCCAAGCAGCAGCAACAGGCAAATCTGCTTCTTCTATATGCTCCATACACTATATTTTTTCTTACAGAAGCGTGGATTATATTTGTTAATTGACCAGTAAGATTAACACACGATTCTAATTTTCTTTTTCTTAACCCACCCTGGTCTAATTCTAACAGTCGTAAGCCTCACACAAGTGTTACATCTGTGTTACACAGATTTGCATATACAGTTTCTATCAGCTCTTACTGTTTATGTGAACACTCCATCTAAAAAATGGCAACAGTGTCATTTGATCTAGATTTTGTCTAAAGTAAAGAATTCTGTGAAAAGGTAACACTGCTGCAGCAAGAGCTGCGTTGAAGATCTCTGCTACAGCTTTTTCATGATTAAGGCACTTAGCATCTATTTCTACTAAAAGTTAAAAATCTATATTTCTATTTCATTTTGGTGTGGCTTCATGGATGCCAGCTTGTCCAAAGGTTTCAATTCAAACCTAAGGCTTTGGCTTCCCTCTGGGCCTGAGGCCAGAGGAGCCTCCACTCTAAGAAGAAGGTTAGAAACAAGGTTAGAAAGGTAAAAGTTAGAAAGTAAAAAACAAATTTAGAAAGGCACAAAGTTAGAAATGTAGAGTGTTAGAAACAAACAAAGTTAGAAAGGTAAAAATGGGGAGAAAAACAAAGGTAGAAAGTTTCAAAGTTACAAACAAACAAAGGTAGAAAGGTAACAATGGACAAAGGAAGGAAGGTGAAAAAGGGAGTTCAAAATCTATTTATGGCCCCATGAAAAAGAAAGTTGCTTTGAGCTGAAAACCTAAGGAGGCTTTAGGCCCCTCCCTGCAGGCACAAATTCCCTCTCTCTGCTTCTTCTTTTTCTGGGGCTGCATTTTGGAGCAGCCCAAGCTCAGGGATCAATCAGGGAATAAAGAGGATTTTTTCCCTTCACCTCTGCTTCCCCAATCTCCTGTGGCCAGGGACATTTGACAGCCCCAATTTAAAGAGCTCTGACCGGCAGACAGCAGGAAAAAGCTGCTTTTTCCTCCGCTGATGCTCAGATGTGTTTTTTCCTGGCGGATCACTGCTGATCCCTCTGTTCTGAACGGGATTGTGATGTTGGCTTTTCGCATGTTCCGTCATTGTTATGGATGGATGGTGATGTTGGTTTTTTCATGTTCCTTAATGGGAGAAAAGCTTTGCCGAGGTTCTGTAATGTAATGCTGTAGAATGGCTGCAGTTTGGGGGGTCAGTTTGGGAAGGATGGGGGGGTCTTCACATTCCTGGAAAATTTTATCAGAAGAAAAGAACCCGAAACCAGACGGAATGGAGCCAAGGAAAAAGATAAGACTGATGATACTCAGCAACTCCAAAGAATGAATGAATGCTGCATGCTGGTGATGAATAAAAATAAGCGCTGTACTTTTAAAGCCGATCTTTTGGCTGTCAAGGTGCGCCTTTGGCTCTCTGCGAAGCACCGGCCATAGTGCCCTTTGTGCTGCTGTCTCCTGATTGTCCCTTTTCTTAAACTTTCCTTATGATTTTACAAAGAATAAACCTCGTTTTTCACAATTTGGTGGCCTGTACGGGGATAAAGCCTCAGCTCTGGGATCTCCCGGGGAGCTTTTGGCGGCCTCGCTTTGTGATCCCAGCGGGGTCCGGGGGGTTCGCAGCCAAACACCCGGAGGGCAAGAGAGGAGACACAGCGGAAAGAAAGGGAAGAAAAGGCTCCCTGAGGTACTGCGGTCATTAAACACGTAAAATCTTGTGCACCAAGACTCCGAGAAAGGTGAGTGTTTTTTCTTTGCTCTTTTTGGGGGGATAAGGGGATGAAAGTGTGCGTGAGGCGCGGGCTGGTGACCCCAGAGCTGCGCAGCGAGTGCGGAGCCCCTGAGGCTGCGGCTCTGCTGTGCCGCGAGGGAAGCAGGCAGGAAAGAGGCGAAGTGAGAGATAAAAGGAGTGAGAGAAGCCCCGGTTTAACTGGGACGGGGTTTCAGGGAAGGGATTGGACTCCTTGAAGGAGAGGAGTCAAGAATTTCCTAGTATTGGATCCGAGACATTTAGGGTTTAAGAGTGCCGGATTGAGGGTTCAAAAATCGAGACATCCGGGCTTATTTCTGCTAAATGGAGGGTTGGTTCTGAGACATTTGGGGTTTGAGACTGCTGGATTGAGAGTTTAAATAATTTCAAGAAATCCATGCTTAATTCTGCCAAATTGAGGACAAATCCGAGACATTTGGGTTTTGAGGCTGCTGGATTGAGAGTTAAATAAATAAAAATTCAAGAAATCCAGGCTTAATTCTGTCAAATTGAGGATTACTTCAAGAAAGCTGGAATTTTGGGCCCAGGGGTGAGCACTGGCCAACAATTTGAAATTAAAAGGTACCTAAGTCTTGTGTGGTTGTGACTGATAGCACTTGAGAAAGAGAAGTTGGAACAATAAAAAGTAGTGAGTGAGAATGAATGAGAATGTATGTGATAGAAATGCTAAACCTTGAAATATAACTTTATTTTCTGGAAGGAGGCATATTTTATTAAGAGGAGGGAACTTTTGTATTCTAGGAGAAGAAAGGGGAAAGAGGTGGTGAGGTTTGAATAGTTGTTTTGTTGGTTTTTATTAAAAAGGTGGGAAACAAAGGCCTGGGAAAAATAGATAAGATTCTGAGAAAATGGGACATAAAACTAGTAAGCAAGAGTCAGGGAATAAAAAAGGGAATAGAGACGTGCCAGCGGAAATACCCCAGGAAAGCCCTTTGGAAGTTCTGTTGGCTAACTGGAATACAAACCCAAGTACAAAGGAAAAGAGCAAAGTCAAAATGATCCAGTTTTGTATGTTTGGTTGGGCCGAGAAGGAAATAAGATCCGACCGTGTCTTCTGGCCCAGATGTGGCTCTTGAAGTCTGGATCTGTCAGGCTTTACAAGGATTTGTAAATTCAAAAGAACTCGTTAACACAGAAGAAAGCAAATATGCTTCATGCTGGGTGGGAAACAGAGTCGAAGGGGATAAGAGTTTTAAAGTTGTCCGAGACCCAAGGAAAGGAGCAAAGGGGAAACAAGAAAGAGAAGGGCTGGGAGCCCTGGAAGCATCGCCCCCTCCATTCCCCCTGCCCCCCAAGCCCAGGCTCCTGTGGCGCCGCTCGCAGCTGCAGCGCCGCTCCTGAGCCCGAGGTCCCGCCTGTCCCGGCTCTTACGGCACCATCCGCAGCTCCAGCACTTGTTCCGGTGGCGGCGGCTCCGCCGGTAGCCCCGGTGTTCCCGCCACCCCCTCCAGCCCCTGCGGGCCCAGCGGTAGCCCAGACCGCCGCTTTCGGTGTCCCTGTGCCCAGCCCGGCTCTCCGCCCCACAGCTCCCAGCCCGGCTCTCCGCCCCACAGCTCCCAGCCTGCCGCTTTCGGTGTCCCTGTGCCTGTGCCCAGCTCTCCGCCCCACCCCACAGTTCTTCCAGATGTGTACAAGGAAAAAGAGTGTCAGGGTATGCTTTAGCTGATGGGGGACTGTGCACACTGGAATATTTAGCACACGAAGGGAAATACATCTACTGATTCAAGGTACGCTTTGGGAGGGGTGCAGGCCTTTGGGAAAATGTGGGAAGAAAGGGGATTGCTTGGTTCAGAGGGAAAGGGGCTGATGCATGGGAGACTTGTTTTGGAGGTTTTAGAGGCATTGGAATTGCCTGAAGAGAGAGCTGTGGTACAGATGGGGGGTCACCAGGGGGGGATGGCCTCAGAGATGGGAGGAGGCAGTCTGGCGGATCCGGGGGGCTGAGGATGCTTCAGAGAATGGGATAAAAAGGGTTGTGTTAATTTTGACCTCGAAGAGCGAAAAATTGGAGACTCCAAAATTCAGTGAAACAGAGGAAAAAGAATGAAGTAAGAAGGGGGGGAAGGCCAGATGAATGTGGAAAATGGAAACTTCCTGATGGAAGGCAGGTACTTCCTGCCTTATCTGGTGAGTGATAAGTCACTCACCAGAAAAATATTAGAAAACATGCATCAAAAACTCATTGGGGTACTAAGGCTTTGTGTGATCACTTCCTAAGGAATTATGGGTGCATTGGAATTTATGGGTTGGCTAAGCAAATAACTGAAAGATGTATGGTTTGCCAAAAAGTAAATAAGAAGGTGATGAGAAAAACAACTTCAGGAGGTCGTGAGTTGGCTCTCCGACCATTTCAAAGTATCCACGTGGACTTTACTGAACTCCCCCAAGTGCAGAGGTGGAAATTCTTGTTACTAATAACAGACCATCTTCCCCATTGGGTGGAAGCTGTTCCCACTGTCAGAACCACAGCCAATGTAGAATGTAAAACCCTCTTAGAACAAATTATTCCTAGGTATGGAATGATTACTAAGATAGACACACTTTACATCAAAAGTTTTACAGCAACTAACTCAAGCCTTAAGAATAAAATGAGAACTACATAGCCCATGGCACCCACAGAGCTCAGGACGGGCAGAGAGGATGAAACAAACTTTAAAGAGAACCTTAACTGAATTAATAATTGAAACTCAAATGTCGTGGGTAAAATGCCAACCTCTGGCTTTATGGAGAGTTCAGATACAACCAGGTCAGACCTGAGAGTGTCACCTTACGAAATGCTGGTTGGTGTTGGAGATGAAAGTTTGGTAAGAAAGTTTTGCAGATGTGTGGGCTCGGCTGAGAGATCTCTGAGTGTGGAGCCTGAGGATGGGACAGAAATGAAAGCAGGTTTTGATGTAGAGTGGGAGATGTTTGCTGAAACATTGATCATTGAATGGGTGAGAGGACAAAGGTTGGAGATGAGTTGGAAGGAGATTTTTGTGCTCAGGACAGAGGTCTGTGACTGCAGACAAGGACATGTTTTTCACCAGGTGGGTGGGTCTCAGGAAGAGCAGAAGTAAATAGAAAACGTGTTTTTGCCAGGAAGAGAGCTATGGCAGGCAGACAAGGAATGTTGATGTGGCAGGAAGAAGAGAGGTCTGAGAGTGTTCCACTGTGAGCTTGAACTGTAGCTTGCTTGCTCTTGTGAGTGGATGGTGGTGACTCCGGGGTTCTATAGGATATATACAGTATGGCGGTGGTAGTAGCTAAGATAGGCTACAGGCAAATGTAAAGGTGTTGTGTATGGTGCTTGTTGGTTGTTGTCTTGGGATACTCAGCAAAGAAAGGTGTACGATGCTCTCTTGAACAGAAAGCAGCTTCAGTTCTGCCTACAAGCTGTGGCTGACAGCTGTGGGGCTGGTACTGGATACCCACTCCCTGAAATGCTGTGACTTCGCCTGTGCAATAAACAGCTTTCAAGAGAGCTGCCTGAAGTCCAGACATCCTTCATGAACCCTTTTCCTATAGTTTGGGTTACCCTTTTTGAACACCCAAAATGAAACTGCTACCTATGAATTAGGGGAATGAGTGTTACAGAATATGTCAACACAATTGCAAGGACCCTTGAAGATTGCGGTTCAAAGGGATAATCCCTCAAACCACTCCTTTAGAAAATAATGGAAGATGGGGATTCCCTGTCAATCGATCCCCCTAACAGCACAGAGAAGGCAAGGTTTCCTTCAAATGGTTTTTGGGCTCGGGAGTTGGACCCGGAGCTTGCTCCCTCCGCTCCGCGCATCGTCCCAGTATTGCAGTGCCTCCGGGAACGGTGCACCCCAACCGGGGACCTTTCACTGGTGAAAATCAGAGCGAGAAAGCAGAAGCGCTGGAGTTAATAATGCCCACGGCGACATCAGACACGGTTCAGGGATTAAAGTGTCGCCGCCGCCCGCGAAGGCGGCGCCGCCGGCTGGGGATCCTGCCCGTCCCTTCCCGTCAGCTCGCGTCCAGAGCATCACCTGCCGTGATCCCCGCCCGTCCCGGGAGGCTTTGCCATAGGGCGCTAATAGCGGGAGCGTTAATTAGCCGGCGGCAGTGGAAGAGCCGGCTGCGGGTGCGGGAAAGACCGGAGCGGCGGCGGAGGCGGCGGTTCGTGAGAGAGGCCGAGGGGCGCGGCGAGCCGAGCGGGGACGGAAATACCCGAGCGGCGGAGATTGGCGGAAAGTGGCTGAAGGGCGGGGAAACCCTGACTGCGCCCCGTGATTGGCCAATCGCCTCTGAGCGGCGGGGCGGGCCGGGGCTCGCGGCAGTGCGGAGTCAGACGCCGAGATGGCGGCGGTGGAGGGGGGTTCTCTGTGCGGGCTCTGCAGTGCAGCCGCGCCCCCCTACACGTGCCCGCGCTGCCACCGCCGCCTCTGCTCCCTGCGCTGCTACCGCGCGCACGGCCCCTGCGCCGAGGCCTTTTACCGCGATCAGGTTCTCGAGGCGTTGCGCGCCGAGCGCAGTTGCCCCCCGAGCCCCGCGCTGCCCGGGCTGCGCGAGCTACGCGAGCCCGGGGATCCAGGGCGGCCTACGGGCCGCGGGCTGTGGGAACAGCTCAGCGAGGAGGAGCGCGACGGGTTCCGCCGCCTGGTGAGTTCCGGGGAGGCCGCGGCGCTGCTGCCGCGGTGGCGGCCGTGGTGGTGGCGCGGGCGAGGGCGAGTGGAGGAGCTCGGGGACGGCTCGGGGGTCGATGAGGAGGGCGGTGAAGGTCGGCCCGGCCCCGCCCCGCCCGTCCCGACATCGGTGCCCCCGCTGAGCGCCCTCCGCGCCGCGCCCCCGTCCCCCTTGGTGCGATTCCAGCTGCCGAACGCGCTGTTCGGTTACGCCTTCGCGCTGAGCCTGCACGGCGGGGACGAGACGCTGCTCCCCGAACTCCCCGACGCCGCCATCGCCGCCTCGGCCGCGCTCCGGGACCGCCGACCTTTCGCCAGCACGGCCGAGGCGCTTCTGAGCGCCCGGCGCGACGCTCGGGCCGCGGGGCTGCCCCTGAGCCCTCTCGGCGACAGCGGGGCGCTCCTGGCCGTGGCGCAGCTGCTGGAGGGTCGCGATAGTCGCGACCCCGGCGCCGACGTGGCAGCGGCTTTGTGGCACCTGTGGCGGCTGCTGAGGGCGGGGGCGCGGGTGCTGCCGCCCCCCGAGCGGGGCCGCTTTCGAGGGGCCCGCAGGAAGGTCGGGTTCCTGCTGAGCTGGAGCCGGGGGGCCACCGAGGAGCTCGGCCAGCTCGCCCGGGAGGCGCGGGGGGTTCACGCCGAGGTGGCCGCAGAGGAGGTGGCAATGGCCCAAGTCAGGGAGAGGCTGGAGAAAGTTTGGGGGGGCCCCCGACCGCCCCTCGGGAAGGAGCGGGTGGAGGAGGCGCCCTGGATGGTCACAGAGGGGGCCCGGGTGGTGATGGAGGGGGTTTTCGGGGGTCCCCGGCCTGCCCCGGACGACGGTGCTGACAAGAGGAGGCAGGGTCGGCGGCTGATCGAGGAGCTGGACTGAGATGGTGAGATCCCGAGGAAACACCCCTGGGAGAGAATCCGCTGGCGAAGGGACGGGACTGATGAACGCCCAGAGAACCAGGTCCGGGAAAGCTGCTCATTAAGGGATAGGACTAATGAACATCCAACAAAACAGTGCCAGGAATGACTCTCATTAAACGATGGGATTGAGGGGATCCTGGTGGAAGAGACCTGGCACGTTAAGGGGTGGGACTAACCCAACACCCAACAAACCTGTCTGAGAAATGACACTCGTTAAAGAACGGCTCTCATTAAGGGAGGGGACTAACAAGACAATGCGGAAGTGGATTCACGAGAGAACCAGCTCATCAGCCGTCCAGACTAAGGAAGATCGAAGGAACAAGGCCCAGAACTGCTCGTTAAGGGCCGGGACTAAAGAACATGCCAAAAACCAGTCCTGGGGACAATGCTCACCAAGGAGTGGGACTCAGCAAGGACAGGACTTATGAGCGGTGAAACACCATTAGGAGAGATCCTGAATTAATTAAGGGTCTGGGCTAATGAAGGGCTGGTGAAAGTGGCCCCGGGAAAGCTGCACAATAACCAGATCCTGAGGAAAAGGAATGAGGAGCAAGCCTCCTTGTTAATGATCCGGCTAAAGAACATCCGGGAATAAACCTGGACCCAAACAAGCTCGTTGTGCTAAATAGTGAATGTGGGTACTGATTGAATGTGGGTGCTGATTAATGAAGGGGGCACTAATTAATAAGAGGGGGTGCCGATGAATGTGGGCACTGATTAATGAAGGGGGCACTGATTAATGAAGGGGAAAACTAGTTTATGAAGGGGTTCACTAATTAACACAGTCAGAAAAAAGAGGAAGACCCCAAGACTTTATTACAAGTGATCCACAGTAATGGACCTGTGGAACCTCTGTCACCGGGAGGGGTGAGGACCCTGGGGGCCCTTCAGCAGTTGGAGGGATCCCGAGGGGGGTCCTTCAGTTTATATGAGAGTGTCCTGAGGGTCCCCACTCTCAGTAAGTGTGGGTAGTCCCGAGAGGGTCCCAGGGGGTCCCTCGGTTAATTTGAGAGGTCCCGGGGGGTGTCCCGAAGGTGCCTCAGTGGATGAGGGGGACCTTGGGGGTTCCACAGTCAATGCAGGGAATCCCAAGTGGGTCCCAGGGGGTCCCTCTGTGGATCTCAGGGGTCGCAGGGGAGTCTCATAGGAAGCCTCAGTAGACGAGGGGCAGCAGCCGGTGGGGGACACGCTGGCACAACCCCCCCCAGGCCCCCCCAAACCGGCGCCGCTGCCGCCGCTCCCCCACGACTGCTCGGAGCTCCCGGAGCGCAGCCCCAACCAGGAGCAGCAGCAGGGGTGGGGATAGGCCTGGGGGGGACAGGGGGAGTCAGGGGGGTCACAGATCTCAGGGGAACACAGAGGGATCATGGGGGACAGGGGTTTCAGGGCCCGATACTGGGGGGGTCTCTTGGGTGGGGAGGCAATTGGGAGGGTCTGGGCGTCGCGGAAGGGGGAGGGGGGGATGCCCGGCAAGGTCTGGAGGGGCAGGGACAGGCCCCCCGGGTGTTTGGGAAGGGGGTCAGGGAGAAGGGTTTGAGGGGGCTGGGAGAGGCCCAAATGTCGTGGGGGGCAGGTGTTCTGGGGGGTTCAGGGGACACCCAGGTGGCTGCAGGGATTTCGGGGGGCTCAGGTGTCTGGGAGGACTCGGAGGAGACAAAGGGTTTTGGGGGGGCCCCAGCGAAGGAGGAGTGCCCCAAGGGGGTGAGGGGAGGGTGTCTCACCGCAGGGCAGGGTCCAGCCCAGCGCCATCAGCAGCTCCCCGAGGTCATCGGGGCGTCGCACCAGCCCCCACCAGCCCCCCACCAGCAGCACCTGTCCCGTGGCCGTGGGGACTGTGGGGAGACCTGGGGGGGGGGAAACAGGAGTTTGTGGGGTCCCAGGGCTTGGGGGTCCCAGGGCTTGGGGCTTCTGGATTTGGGGGTCTCACCGGCCACTCGGGGGTCTTGGGGGTTGCGGCTGAAGAGGCTCCTCTGGGTGGTGGCACCGTGGAAGATCCACAACCCCAAGGCTGGGAGGGAAGGGGAGGGGATGTCAGCGATCCCCCAAGTGCCCCAAGACCCCCCAGAGCCCCTGACACCTGCCAAATCCCCCCCCGATCCCACCCCACCCCCATTCTGCCCTACTGCCCCCCATATGCCAATTAATCCCCAAATACCCCCTAGTGCCCCCATTAACCCCAAGTCCCCCAGATCTCCTCCAGTGCCCCCCATTAATCCCTAAATCCTCCCCAGTGCCCCCATTTGCCCCCCAGTACCCCCCCCAATTCCCCTCGTGCTCCCCCGTGCCCACCATAGAGCCCCCCACAGGCGGCACCCCCGGCTCCCCCCAGCCTGTTTTGGGGTCTCTGCAGGAGCAGCAGCGCTGGGAGGGGACCCCCAAAAGGGCCCCAGGCCAGAGCTCCAAAGACCCCAAGGAACCCCCCAGGGCCAGGGGAGGAATTCCTGCTCAGCTCCTGGGGAAGGTGGCACAGGTGAGACCCCACAGCCCCCCCCCACCCCAACCACACCTCATGCCTTGGGGGGACCCCGAAACCGCCCTGGGGACCCCAGCGATACTCCCACTGCTCCCTACACCCTCAGGAGTCCCCCCTGTATCCTCCCACGCATCCCCCCCCGCCATACTCCCCCCATGGAGTCCCACTCCCCTGGGGGGGGTTCCCTTCCACCGTGGGGGCCCCCCTTGTCTCCCCCTGTGTCCCCCCGCGAAATTTCCCCCCACCACGTCCCCCCCGTGCCCCCTCGTCTCCCCCACGTGTGGTTTCCTCTCACTCACCCCTCCCCCCGTGCCCCCCCCGTGTCCCCCAGTGCCCACCCGTGACCGCCCCATTCGTGTGGTCCCCCCCGTGTCCCCAGTGCCCCTCCAGGTGCGATTCCCCCCGTGCCGCCCCCGTGCCCCCCACCCTGAGGCGCCGCAGCACCGGGACCCCCTGAGCGGCCACCACGAGCGCGAGGGGCAGCGACGGCGACCCCCAGAGCCGCTGCTGCTCCCCCAGAGCCGCCGCCAACACCAGCAACTGGGGGGGGGACATTGGGGTCACGGGGAGGGGACATTGGGGGAGGATATGAAGGGAAATGGGGGGAGCAAAGGGGGATGTAAAGGCGGGGGTGACATGAGGGGGCATGGGGGGGCACAGATGGGGGACAGCGGGGGGAAGAGCCTGTTAACCGCCTGTGCCTGCCCCTGATCCCAGTGCTCCCAGTTATTCCGAGTTTGCCCACAGTAACCCCAGCCGCCCCCCTTCCTCCTCCACAGATCCTCCAATGCCCTGCCACACCCACCCCGTGTCCCCCATTTGTCCTCCCAGTCCCCCCCAGTGCTCCCAGTCCCCTCCCAATGCGTTTCCATTCCCCCCAGTACTCACCCACTCTTCTCCCAAGCCCCTTCCAATGCTCCCCAGTTCTCCCAGTCCCCCCGCAGCTCCCCCGAGTCCCCGCCAATTCCCCCCAGTCCCCTCCCAGTTGCTCCCAGTGCCCCCGTACCCAGGCGCTGAGCCCGACCCGCTCCCAGTGGAGACCCTCGGGTGGCTCCAGCGGGGACCCCAGTTCCCCTCCCACGAAGAATTCGTACACGGGGTGTCCTGGAGGGGGGAGAGCACGGCCTCAGCACCGCCGGATACCCCAGCCCCCCCGTAACGACCCCACAGCACACCCAGCCCCTCCCTCAGCACCCCCCCATTCCCCCGAGCCCCCCAAGGCCCCCCCAGAGTCCCCCATGACCGCCCCAGCCCCCCTCCCTCCGTGTCCCCCTCCAGCATCCGGAGACCCCCAGCCACCCCGGCCCACTCTGACCCCCCCAAATCCTCTCCCCGGCCCCCCCCAACCCCCCTCAGCCCCCTCCTCACCGTGCCGCCCCCCCCGCAGTCGCCGCCGCACGAGGAGGACGAGCCCGACCCCGAAGGCGATGCTGGACGCGGCCGCCGCCAGCGGGGGGAGGAGGGGGCACAGGGGGGGCAGGGGGACCCCCAGGGCCAGTGCCCCCCCCAGCGCGCCCCCCAGCGCCAGCAGCCCTGAGCCGGCGGCAGTGAGAGCTGCGACCCCCGAAGGGACCCCCCCCCGGACCCTCACCCAAACCCCCACAAAAGGACCCCCTGCCCCCCCAGTTCAGCCCAAATGGACCCTTGACCATCCTCCTGACCCCCACCCAGACTCCCACCGGGACCCCCGACCGCTCCCAATCTCTCCGAAGGGACCCTGAGCTTTGACCCCCCATCCGACCCCCTCAGGGACCCCCGCCAGCCCCCCCAAAGGGGGCACCCTGAGCCCCTCCTCAAAGGGACCCCACGCCGCCCGAGAGCCCCCACTCACAGCCGAGGTCCCGGAGAGGTCCAGGGGATCCTGGGGTGTCATCGGGGGTCTGGGGACAGCGAAGTCACCCTGACCCCCCCTTGACCCCATCTTGACACCCCTGATTCCCCTCGACCCCTTCCCCCAAACCCTTGACCCCCCCTTTCACCCCCCCGACTCCTCCGGGTCCCCACCCCTCTCCCACTACCCCCTTCCCGTGTCCCCACATCCCCCCGAGCCCCTCTCCCTCCCCTCCCCGTACCCCCACCTCCCATCCCACACCCCCCAAATCCCGCCCCTCCCTCCCCCATCCCCCAGTGTCCCCCCCTCACCCTCGGGGGTCTCCAGCAGCTCCCGAGCCCGTGCGCGCCCACCCAGGCGAGGACGAGCGCGAGGGTGCGGGGGGTGGGCAGGGCCAGGGCGGGGGTCCCCCAGCCCTCCCCCTCCCCCACGCTAGCGCTCACGACCCCCACGAGCCCCAGCGGCAGCAGCAGCGTCAGAGCCCCCGCGCCTGGGGGGGCGGGGGGACGGCGTGAGCCCCCATCCCCCAAAAAAGGGACCCAGGGATTCAGGGACCCAGGGATTCAGGGACCCCTCCCCCACCCGAGAAAAGGGGTCCAGGTGTGTCCCCCTCCCCAAAAAGCGGACACGGGTCACTCTCCACGTCCCCGCAAGGGGTCCGAGTGCCCCTCGACCCCCAAAAGGGGTTCCCGGTGCGACCCCAACCCCTCCGGAAAGGGAACCCAGGCCGCCGGAAACCCCTTCCCCAGCCCCTAAAAAGGCATCGGGGACCCCCACCCCAAAAACGGGACCCGGTTGTGCCCCCACCCCCCAAAACCGAACCCTCTGCCCCCGGCCCTCCTCCCCTTACCCCAAGGCCCCCCAAATTCCAGCTCAGGAGGAGGGGGCGCTCGGGGGAGCTCCATGGCTGGGGGGAGAAGGCTGGGGGGGATCGGGGGGTTCTGGGGAGTCCTGGGCTCCGCCCCTGAGGGCGTGGCTTGGCCGTGGCACCACGCCCCTCACCCGGGTGACGTCACCACGCTGTGCGTTGATTGGCTACGGCATTGCCCCCTCCCCGCTCTTAAAGAGACAGAGACTCCGGTGCTTCGTGACGCCACGAACAACGTCATCACCCACAGAGAGCACGGCCACAGCAAAAACTCGTTTAATGAGTAACGAATGGGGAGAGGGAGCAGACACAGAACAGGAGGGGCTCACAGGTCCTGGGGGTCCCTAGCACATTGAGGGGGGTCTCACACATCAGGGGGTCCTGGCATGGGGGGGTGCCTTTCACGGGGGTCCCTCACTCATAGGGCAGAAGGCTGCGCATGGGGGGTCCTTGCACAAGGGGGTCCTGCCCCGGGGGTCCCCAGGGTCCTGTGACGGTCCAGAGTGTCCCACGAGGTTCTCTCTTGCAGGAGGGGCCCACAGGGGTCTCAAGGGTCCCACGAGGGTTCCACAAACGTCTCAAGGGTCCCACGAGTGTCTCTCTTGCACGGGGCGGGGGGGTTCCGGGGGTCTCCTGAGGGTCTCAGGGTCACTCCACAACGAGGTGGAACCTCTCAGCCTCCTCGAACTGGGCGTTCATGGAGGCGGCCCAGGCCTCGAGCTCCGACAGCTGGGGAGGTGATGGGGGAAAAGGGGGGGGTCAGGGGGGCAACAGGATGAGGGGAATGGGGTTGGGGGGTTGAGGGTCCTGTAGATTCCTGGGGGGATCTGGGGCTTCTGAGGGGGCTACGGGAGCACCGAAGGGGTTACGGAGTCCTGGCAGCGGGGCCATTGCAGGGGTCTGGGCGTGAAATGGGGACACTGAGGGAGGACATTGGGACTCCAGAGGAGTGGAGGGGGTCCTGAGGGGCTGCGGGGTCATTGGAGGGCTCACGGGAAGGTCCCTGGGGGGTTCTGGTGGCGGGGGGGGGTCCCGGGGGGGGGTCACTCACATCAATAGGCGTCACCTTCTTCTTCCTCCTGCGCTCAGGGCCGCCGCCAATGCCAGGGAGGTCGAGGGGGGGGACCTGGGGGGGCTTGGGAGGGGCTGTGGGGGGCAGATTGATGGGAAGGGGGCTCAGCGGGGCCCCCCCCAGCCCCCGGGGGGTCCCCCCCGCCTCCAGGCGGCTGTAGGAGCGCCGGACCCGGGGGGCCACAGGAGGGGGGATGGGCGAGGGAGGAGGGGAGGGGGCAACACAGGGGGAGGGGGGGTGGGGAAGGGAGGGGTCGTTCTCCTTCTGGCTCTGGAGCTGTGGGAGAGGGTTGGGGGTGTCAGTTTGGAGGAGGGGAGGGCAGAGGGGTCCCCAGGTTATCGGGAACCCCCTCTCCCCACAACGCCACCACCCCCCCAATCCCTCCCCCAACTCACCCGAGGGCTCCGTCGCGGTCGGTCAAAGTCCTGTGGGGGAGGGGAGGGGTCTGTGAACCCCAAAACTGGGAACTCCCTCCCAGTGTGCTCGATGCCCCCCCAACCCCGAGATCCCTCAATCCCTGGGGCCCTGGGGCTCCCGGAACACCCCCCAGCACCCGCCACAACCCCCCAAGACCTCCTCCCGAACTCCTGGGACCCCTTAAGCCCCTGAGAGCTTCCAACTCCTCTGACCCTCCCAAAACCCCCTGGGACCCCTTAAGCTCCTGAGAGCTTCCAACTCCTCTGACCCCCCCAAAACCCCCTGGGACCCTCCTCAAACCCCTTGGTGACCCCCCGACTCCCTGAACCGCCCCCAAGTCCCCGGAATCTCTCACAGTGACCCCACTCACGGGGCTGCCCAGGGGGCTGCGGGACGGGGGTGCCCAGGGGGGGCCGCCCCGGGGGGCCGAGACCACCAAGCGCTTGGAGCTGCGTCGCGTCACTGGGGGGGGAAGATGAGGGATGTGGGGGTGCTGACCCCCCAACTGGCCCCCGGGACTCCTCCCGAGCCCCCAGTTAACCCAGAAATCCCCCAGGAACATCCCAAAGCCCACAGAGCCTCCCCAGAGCCCCCCCACCATGAACTCCCCCGGCCCAAAATCCTCCCTGGATGCCTCCAAGACGCCCCCAGCCCCAATAGAGCCCCCCCAATAGCCCCGCCCAGACCCCGCCCCCTCCCATACAGCTTCCCCAAATATCCCCCCCAGGGACCACCTCACCCCAAAATGTCGCCCATAGATTCCCCCTAGGGCCTCCCCAGACACCGAAGACCCCTAGGACTCCCCGGACACCCCCAGACTCCCCCTCACCCCTCGGGGTCGCCCCCGCCGACCGCCACCCGCCGCCTCCCGCCATGGCCATTCGAACAGACGGCAGAAACGTCATCTCCCCGCGCCGCGCGGGAATGCGGTGGGCGTGGTCCAGCCGCCATCTTGGGTGTGGCGGCTTTGTCGGGGACAGGCCACACTTCCGGGAAAAACTGCATGAAGTGACGCAATCAAGGAGCGACGTACCCGGAAGCGCCAGCGGGGCAGCGCGTCGCCATAGGAACGTGTGAGTGGGGGGCGGGGGGAGGTGGGGGGAGAATTTGGGGGAGCCTGGGGGGGCTCCGGGGGCGTCCGGAGGGAGTCCTGGAGGGTCTGGGGGGGTCCCGGGGAGTCCTGGGCGGGGTTTTGGGGTGTCCCGTTGGCGTCCGGGCGGTGCTCGGCGGGTTCTGGGCAGTCCCGGGGGCTTCCTGGGGGGTCCTGAGGGGTCTCGGACACCGGGAGCCCTGTGAGGAGGGGGAGGAAGGGAGGTCCTGGGCCTCATCTGGGGCGTCTGAAGGGAAGTCTGGCGGGGGATCGGGGCTCCGGGGGGGCCCAGGGAGTCCCGCTGGGTGTCCAGGGGGGTCTTGGGGAGAGACTGGGGGGTCTCGGACACCGGAAGCTTCTTCTGGGGAGGGCGAGGAGGACCCAGGACGCCTGGGAGCCCCCAAATTCCAGGGGTCCCCCATGGTGTGGGCAGGGGGCTCCCAGAAGTATTTGATGGAGGGGACGGGACGGGAGGATTTTTTGGGTGGGGGTGGCGGGGGTTCCCCCGCCCTCAACGCCTCCCCCCCCCGCGGTCCCCCAGCCCCGCCATGGGCCTGTGCAAGTGCCCCAAGCGCCGGGTGACCACGCTCTTCTGCTTCGAGCACCGCGTCAACGTCTGCGAGAGCTGCCTGGTCAGCGCCCATCCCAAGGTCCGGCGGCGGGGGCTCCGGGGGGGGGGGGCTGGCGGTCCCCAAACCCCCCCGGGACCCCCCCTTGACCCCCCAACCCCCCGTGTCCCCCCAGTGCATCGTGAGGTCGTATCTGCAGTGGCTGCAGGACAGCGATTACAGCCCCCAGTGCCCCCTGTGCGAAGCCCCCCTGGGCGAGCGCGAGACTGTGCGGCTCGTCTGCTACGGTGGGGGGGCTCCGGGGGGGCCCTAAACTGCTTTTGGGGGCGTTGGGAGGGCAGGAATGAACTCGCAGCAGGGTTGAGGGGGCTTGAGAGTGACTTTTGGGGGGGCTTTGGAGTTTTAAGAATTAGGGGGCTCTGGGGGTGTTGGGGGTCCTTAAACTGGATTTCGGGGGTGCTGGGGGGGCTTGAAACTGAGTTCTGGGACCCTAAAACTGATTTTAAGGGGGGGGGGACCCTGAAACCACCTTTAAGGGGATTGGGGATCTTGAAGTGGACTTTGGGGTGGTGTTGGGGGTTTGGAAGCCTTAAAAGTGAGTTTTGAGGGGACAGGGGGAGTCTAAAGCGGCTATTGGGGGGTGGGGAGGGGGCTGATGGTGTTTGGGTCCCCCCAGGCCCATCCAGCCCCCCTAAAACTGCCCCCCGGGCCCCCCAAGGCCACCCTGGAGATTCCCGTGGGACCCCCAAATCTCTCCCAGGTGGGTTTTGGGGTCCCCCTGACCCCCTGTGCCCCACCAGACGTGTTCCACTGGCCGTGCCTGGCAGGGTGGGCACGGGCGCTGCCCCCCCGCACGGCCCCCGCCGGACACCGCTGTCCCCAGTGCGGGGGGCCGCTGTTCCCCCCCCCGAACCTGGAGGGCCCCGTGGCCGAGGCGCTGCGGGCGCGGCTCCGGACGGCGCCCTGGGCGCGGCCCGGGCTGGGGCTGCCCCTGGTGAGTGCCCCAAACATCCTAAAAATATACTTAAATACCCCAAACCGCCCAGAAATACCCCCAAATACCCCAATCTCCCTACAGATCGAGGACTCAGAGGAGCTGCCGGAGCCTGAGACTGCCCAGGAGCCGGACAGGGGCTGGGATGGTGAGGGGTGACCCCCAAAAATACCCCCAGGGCCCCCAAAAACATCCCCGGGACTCCCCAGACACCCTTGGGACTGCCCCCCTATTTCTACCCAGGAATGTGAGCCTCCCCAGAACTCTCAAAAACCTTCCTGGAAGCCCAAAAACACTCCAAGGATGCCCCAAAACCCACCAGAGACCGTCAGAAATGTTTTCTGGGGACCTCTATTCCCTGCCTCGGGACACTGCAAATCTCCCGGGGCTCCCAAACCCTTCCCAGGACACCCCAAAACCCCCCTGGGACTCCACAACCCACCTGGGACACCCCCCTGGGAGCCCTGACCCCTGGGAAGACCCCCAAAACCCTCCTGGGACCCCCAGGCCTCCCCTGAGCCTTCTCTGGGACATCCATATCTCCCTGGGACCTCCCCCAAACCCTCTCCATGGGACCCCAAAACCCTCTGGGAGACCCCAAACCCGCCCCCCCCCCCCCCCCCCCAAATATTTTCTGGCACATCCCAACCCCTTGAGACCCCCTAAGTTCTGCCGTGGGACACCCCAACCCCCAATTCTGTCCCCGCAGCCCCCATCACCCCTCCGGAGCCCCCCCCGACCCCCCCCCCCACCTCATGCCGTCGTCCACATGGGGGGGGAGACCCCAACCCTGCACCCAGGTGAGTCTGGGGGGGCCGGAGGGGGTTTGGGGTATCCCCATGGTGCCAGAGAGCCTTGGGGGAGCACCACTGTGGGGTTGTGGGGCTTGGGGACCCCATGGTAGGGCAGGGTTTGGGGCCCCCCAGGCCCTGCGGGGAGGTTTTAGGGTCCCTCTGCCCTGCCCCACAGGCTCTGCCCCCCGCAAGCCCCTGGGGGGGCGCGAGTCCCGGAGCCCCCCTGACCGTGACGAGGACAAATACCGGCGCCGGCCCCTGGCATGGGTGCCCCCCAAGTTCAGGTGGGGTTGGGGGCTGGGGGGGCACTGGGGGGACACTTGGGGAGGGGTCCTGGGGGTCACTTTGGGCAAGCTGGGGACACTTCGGGGGAGTCACTAGAGGTCACTTTGAGGGGTCACTTTAAAGGGGCCCTGGGGGGCATTTCGGGGGCTTACTTGGGGTCATATAGAGGGTCGCTCTGGGGGGGTCCCTTTGGGGGTCTCTTGGGGCACCCCGGGGGATACTTTGGGGGGGTCATGGGGTTGCTTTGGGGGTCCCTCTGGGGGTCACTGGGGGACCGTTTGGGGGGCCCCGGGAGTCCCTTTGGGGGGGCTCTCCGGGGGTCACTGTGGGTCTGTCCGGGGGTCCCCGGTCCCCCTGTCACCCCTCCCCCCGCAGGTGCCGCATGCGCGGGGCCCCGCGGCGCCCCCTGCTGGTGCTGTGCCTGGGCGGGGCTGCGGCCTTGGCGCTGCTGCTGCTCCTGTTGGCCAGCCTGGGCAGGGGCGGGGCCGACTCCGACCCCGCCCTCGAGCCGCTCAACAACCCCCACGTGCGGGTGGGGCACTGACCACGCCCCCAGGGCCGCGGCCTGGCGTGGAGGGGCAGGGCTCTGGCAGGGTGTGGCCAATAAACGGTGCCCCTTTGTGGGGAGGAAGGCAGAAGTGTCCATGCAATTCTTGGAGAAGCACCAGTTCTTCGCAATGAGCCCCAGTTCCGTCCCAGTGCCCTCCCAGTCACACGCCAGTTCCTCCCAGTGTCCCCAAAAACTTCCCAGACCCTCTCAGTCCCTCCCAGTTCTCACCACTCTGAACTGCTCAGCACTAACACGCTCATTGTTTGCCCCCACACTGGGGGTCCCAGGGCTTTCTTTGGGGGGGTCATGGGGATTGTTTGGGGGATCCTTTGGGGGAAGCTGGGGCTCCCAAGGGAGAAATTTTGGGATCCCAGGTAGGGTGAGGGTTGTCCCAGGGATGGTTTGGGGCAGTCCCGGGGGGGGCTTGGGGTCCTTGGAGGGTCCTAGAGGGTTCTTCAGGGGGTCCTGGAAAAGACCTGGGGGAAATCAGAGGTCCCGGGGGGGGAGCTGGGGCTCCCACCAGGTGGGTTTGGAGGGCCCAGGGTAGGGTTGGGGCTCCTGGAGGTGTTTTGGGGGTTCCCGGTGGAGTTTTGGGGGGTCCTGGGGGGAGTTTGGGAGTTTCACCCCCTAGAATGGGTGGGGCCCTACTGCCAGGTGGAGGCGGAGCAAGGCCAGGCCACGCCCACGTGGAGGGGGCGGGTCCCATGCGCTGGTGGGCGTGGTCTCGGCGGGCGGGGGGCGGGGCCCGGGTGGGAGGAGTTCCACCTCCAGCAGCAGTTGCCGTGGGCCCGCCAGGGGGCGCGTGAGCTCCAGCAGCGAGCTGTGATTGGTCAGCGCCTGCCGGGGGGGCGGGGTCACGCGGAGACCCCACCCCCACCTCCCGGCCCCCCCAAATTCCCACCCCCGCCCAAAAATGTCCTAAAGACCCTCCCAAAAACACCGAGTGGCACCACAGAGAATCAAACCCCACCAGATTCCCCGCGGACCCCCCAAACTCCCATTGAACCCCCCCCAAATGCCTTAAAGACTCCCTCCCAAATACCCCAAAGGACACCAAAGAGACCCCAAATCACCCCACAGATCCCCCAACCCCCCACTTAACCCTTCCCCACTGCCCTCTAGACCCTCCCAAAATACCTCAGAACCTCATCAAAACCACACCAGACACCCTCAAATTTCCCCTTTGCCCCCCCCAAAATGCCTCAGAACTACCCCACATTCTGCTGAGCCCCACCACAAGCTCTCTCCACCCCCCAAACCCTCCCAGCCCCTGGTACCCGCAGGCGAAAGGTGCCAGGGGGGCCTCCCCGCAGCCGCAGCCTTTGGGGATCCCCCGGGGGGTGCTGGAGCTGGAAAATCCCAGCGGGAACATCGGGAATTTGGGGAATGGCCAGGAAACGATGGAGGAGCCAACGGGGGCGGGGGGCGCAGCCGGGGACACCCTCGGGGCACACGCAGGTCCTGGAGATCCCCAAAAAGGAGTGTCAGGAGGGGCTCCAAACCCCCCGAGGCCCCCAAAAACTCCCCTCAGATCTTGCCCCTTCACCCCCGGTGGGGTTACAGGGACCCCCCAGGATTTTGGGGTGACCTGGTGGGGGTCACAAGAAGTCTCCCCAGATTTTGGGGGTGCACAGAGGGATCGTGTCCTGTCCCTGGGGTTTTGGGGTGCATAGGGGGGGTACCTACCCGTTGCTGCGGGGGTGAGATGTGTAGGGTCCCCGGCAGAGCTCGCGGGGGACACAGAGGTGCCCCCCAAAAGTGTTGAGGCAGCTCTGGGCCCCCCTGCAGTCGTGGGAGCCCTCAGCGCACTCATCCCAGTCTGGAGGGGAATGGGGGGGGCTTTGGGGGCGGCTGAGCCCCCCCACACTGACCACAGAGCCCTCGACCCCCCAGAGCTCCCCCAAAACACCCCAGAGCTCTGCCCAAGCCCGCCCCTGACATCACCAACAGGGAAGGGCCTTCAAATCCCACACAAAGCCCCCCAAACCGCCTCACAGCCCCCCCATATCACTCCCAGAGCCCATTCAGCCTCCCCACAGAGCCCCCGAGTCCCCCCACCCACCACAAACAGCTCCCCCACTGCCCCGGAGCCCCCACAGCTCCCAAACCGCACCAGAGACACTGCCCAAACCATCCCACAGCCACTCCAAAGCCCCCCCAGCGCCCTCCTGAGCCCCTCCATACCCCGGCACAGCCCCCTCTCCTCAGCGTAGCCAGGGGGGCAGAGGCAGCTAAAGCCCCCTGGGAGATTCTGGCAGCGGTGCTGGCACGGGACCCCCGCCTGGCACTCGTCCACGTCTGAGAGACCCCCACGAGGTGGGGGGAACAGAAACCCCGGTGAGGCCCTGCAGTGACGATGGGGGGGGGGGGGGCGGGGGCAGAGCCACCGGTGGCCCCGCGGTGACACCCGAGGGGTCTCACAGCCCCACCCCGGCAACGCCCGTGCCACACCCACCCCACCCCACCCGCCCAGCAGTGGGCGGCCCGCGGTGGGGGGCGGGACTGCAAATCGGGGGAGGGGCTCTGTGTCTGTGGGAGGGGCCTGATCGCAGGGTGGGGCTCTGGGCGGGAAGGGGGCGTGGTCATGACACCGGGGGCGGTGCTACTGCTCGATGGGCGTGGCTACTTATCCATACCCAGGGTGGGCACGTCTCCACCAGATGGGTGTGTTCAGGACCGGGGGGCGCGTCCATAAGGGAGTGGGCGTGTTCTCACCTGGCTGGGCGTGTCTTACCGTGGCACTCGTGCCCGTCAGCGCCCAGTGCAAAGCCGGGGCGGCAGCGGCAGCGGAAGGAGCCGAAGGTGTTGAGGCAGTGCTGGGAGCAGCGGGCGCCCATGGAGCACTCGTCCACGTCTGTGGGCGGGAAGGAGGGGCTTCGGGAGAGGACTTGGGAGGCCTCACCTCCCCCTAACCCTCCAGGGCCCAATGGGAGTGGGGGAAAACCTCCCCCCCCTACATCTGGGGGTGTCCCGGGGGGGTCCCGGTGGTCTAGGGGGGCTCTGACCAAGGCAGGAGCGGCCGTCAGGGCCGAGGCTGAACCCGGGGTGGCAGCGACAGGCGAAGGCTCCAGGGGAGTTGGCGCAGCTGTGCTGGCACCAGCGGAACTGGCACTCGTCCTCATCTGTGCCAGAAACAGCCAAAACCACCCCATAAACACTCCCTGGAACCCACACCCAGCACTCCTCCTCATCTGCGCCAGAAACAGCCAAAACCACCCCAAAACTACCCCATAAACACCCCTGAGCTCCAAACCCACCCCATAGAGCCCCACAGCTCCCTTTTACCCCATAGCCCCACCCCAAATCCCCCCATATTCCCCCCGAACTCCCCCACAGTTCATCCTAGCCCCCCCAAATCCACCCCAAAACTCCCGTAACCCTCCCACGCCCCCCAGGACCCCTGCACTGACCCACGCACTCGGTGCGCCAGTGTCGGTAGCCAGGGGGGCAGCGGCACTCAAAGCCCCCCGGGAGGTTGATGCAGTCCTGGCTGGGCCGGCACGGGGGGGGCCCTGCGCACTCGTCCACATCTGGGGGAGGGCACAGGAGGGGGAGAAGCACCGGGACTTCCCCGATTGACCCCCAATCATGGGATCCCCCCCCCTACCCCTGCAGGGACCCCCCAAAATCATACCCAAAAACCCCCGGGGCAGCCCCACCCTCCCAGGCCACACCCCGAAACACAACCTGTGCTTTAGCCCGGCCCACAAATCAGCCCCACCCTCCTAGACCACGCCCCGCCTGTAAACCACGCCCACAAACGAGCCCCACCCTCCTTTTGGCTCCACCGGCTGCTCCTTGGCCGCACCTGCCACCCATTTGACCACGCCCCTGCATCTTTCAACAGCCTCGCCCACCGATTTGCATAACCATAACC
This sequence comes from Aphelocoma coerulescens, assembly GCF_041296385.1. Taxonomy (NCBI): domain Eukaryota; kingdom Metazoa; phylum Chordata; class Aves; order Passeriformes; family Corvidae; genus Aphelocoma; species Aphelocoma coerulescens. Next base: position 2,331,907 of record NC_091044.1, on the reverse strand, counting down.
ACGCCCCTCCCCGCGGGCCCACCCACCCCTCAGGCTCCGCCCCTTCTCACCTGCGCAGGTGCCGTCGGGGGCGGGGCCGAATCCGGGGGGGCAGCGGCCGTCGGGGGCCGGGGCCGGGCGCGGCGGGGCCGGGGGCGGGGCCGGGCCGGGGCCGGGGTCGGGGCCGGGGCCGGGGCCGGGGCCGGGGTCGGGGCTGAGCAGCGCGGCCGAGCGCGGCAGGCACAGGTACCCCCCGAAATGGTTCAGGCACTTCATGGATCCCCGGCACGGCGGCGGCCCCGCCCCCGCGCACTCGTCCACGTCTGGAGGGGGCCGGGGGGGCAGTAATGGGGAACCCCCCCAAACCAGCTCCGTCACCCACTGAACCCCCAAAGCACCCCGAGAGGGAACCCCGTGCCCCCCTGCCGCAAAACAGCCCCAAGATCTCCCCCAAACACTCCCTGAGACCCCATCGAACTCCCTCAGGACTCCCCCAAAACACCCCCCGAGACCCTAAACCGCTCCTCCCCAACACCCCCGACCCCTCCTGAAGTGACCCTGGGAGCCCCCAAACACCCCTGGGAACACCGAGAAGGGACCCCCGAGACACCTCCAGTCCCCAAACCCACCCTGGGAACCCCCAGAACCCCACCACATCCTCGGGGGGGCCGGGACCTCCGAATGCCTCCTGCGGACCCCGGGACACCCCAAAACCCGAGAACCCCGCCCCCCTCAAATTTGGGACCCTCAACCCCCCCAGACTGGGGACCCAGACCAAACTTCCCCCCTCCCCCCCAAGTTGGGGGCCCCAACCCTCAGATCCCCTCCCCCACCTTTGCAGTGCTCGGTTTCGGGGTCCCACTCGTACCCATCGCTGCACTCCTGGGGGGGAGGGGGCGAGAGAGAGGGGGTCACCCACCCCCCATGACCCCCCCACAAATGACCCCACACCCTCCCCCCGCCCCCACCCTCCCCCTCCCAGTCCCTCCCCCATCACGACTCCAGAAGTTTGGGAATGGGGGAGAGGCCAAGGTATTTTTTGGGGGGGGGGACTCGGGCGTTTGTGGGGGGGGGGAAGATTTGGGGAGGGGAACCAGAACCCCCCCGCCCCTCCCCCCCAAATCGCCCCTTCCCCACCGCATAATCCTCGGGCTCCTCCAGGTCCGGGGGGGCCGCGGGGGCCACGGTGGCGCTGAGGAAGAGGAGGAGGAGCAGCGAGGGGGGGCCCATGGCGCTGAGGGGGTCAGGGGGCGTCACCCCAAACTCTGTGAGCCCCCGGGGGGGCCCAGCCCCCTCCTGGCAGCCCCCCCTCCATTCCCGGGACGCCCCTCCCCTACCAAAGCCCCCGCCGGGGTTGGGGGAGGAAGTGGCGCCGCTGTGGGGGAGGGGGGTTTCGAGGGGGGGGCCCTGCCGTGGGAGGAGTGGAGGTGAGCCTCCCCCTCCCCCCAAAAAACCCCCGTGGCCTCACTTACCCCTCTCGGCTCTGGCCCCTCCCCCCAGGCTCAACAGATCCTCCCCCCCCCAAAATCGGCCCCGAAGTGAGGGAGGGCCCCTCCCCCATCCCTCAATGCCCCTCCCCCTCCCTTCATTCCCCAACCCCCCCCCGAGATTTGGGGACCCTTCAATTTTCCCCCTCCCAAACCCACCCCTTCCCCAAAATCTCGGGGTCCCCCCCCAAGCCACCCCCCACAAACGCCTCCAATTCAACTCCATTTCCACCTCTTTATTACTCCCTCCCCCCCTCTCCCCCCCCCGCCTGGGGTCACGTGGGAGGAGCGCCCAAAAATTTCAGGGTTTCCCCCATTTTGGAGCGGTCCCGGTTCCCAGACACCCCCAGCTTTGGGGAGTCTCCATGGGGTTAAGTCGAGGTGTCCCAGTTTTGGAGTCACCCTTTTTTTTGGGGTTCCCCAATTCCCAATGTCCCAATTTTTGGGGTGCTGGTGCTCCCGCATCCACTGGATTTGGGGTGTCCTAATGCCCACAGTCCCCATATCCGGGGGATCCCCCGGACTCCAAATATCCAGATTTTGGGATGTTGCTCCTCCATCCTTGGGGCTGGCAGATTTTCGGGATTCCCCCCCTTTTTGGGGTCCCATATTTAGAAGCTGCCCCATTTTTGGGGTGTCCCTTGCCATTCGGGGGGCAACTCCCAAATCCTTTAATTTCCCAGGGGTGTCGCATCCTCGGGGTACCCCATTTTTGGGGTCTGCGGTTTTCGGGGCCGGCCAGTTTTTGGGGCTCAGTCATGGTACATGCGCAGCAGGCAGGCAGTGATGGCGGCCATGTAGCGCTCCCACAGCGCCTGGTGCCTGCAAAACAGGGCAGCCCAAAACTTTGGGGGGGGTCCCTCGCTTTCGGGGAACCCCCCTGGTGTTTCGAATCACCCCTCAGCCCAGTTTTGGGGTGTTTTTAGGGTCCCTCTAAAGGTTGCTGGGGGAAGATTTGAGGAATCGGGGGGTTTCCAATTCTGGGGTCTCACCTGAAGCCTGGCAGGTTCCAGGGGGGATCTGGGGGTGCTTAGGGGAATTTGAGGGTGGTTTAAGGGGGTGTTTCTGGTTTTGGGGTCTCACCTGAAGCCAGGCAGGTTTCGGGGTGCCGCCGTGTACTGGGTCAGGAAGAGCCGCAGGTCCCCCGGGCTCCACTTGTCGGAGCGGCAGGGCTCGATCACCTGCGGGGACCCCAACGCCCACCCGGATTTTTGGGGGGGGGTCCCAGTTTAGAGAATCCTACTCCAGGAATCCCAGGAAGTTTTTTAGGTTCCTGTTTTTGGGGTCTCCCCTCACCTTCTCCACCAGGTCCACGAAGAAATCCCGAACATCACGGGCGTGGGTCAACTTCCCCCCCACGTTCACCAGCGCCCGGGACAGCGCCTGGGGGGGACAGGGTGTTTTGGGCACCCCCCAACCCTGGGACCCTCCCCCAGAGCCCCCCAGACCTGGGAATCCCTCCCAAGCGGGGACCCGGTTCTTTGTGGGGGGAGCCCAGGATTTCGGGGAACTCTCATAACCGGGACCACCCTCCCAGGACCACCTGAGCCCCCCAGAAAGAACACCCAGGACCTCAGGGGGCTCTCAGGATTTAGGGGACCCACCCCCCATCCCAAAATTCCCTTCAGGGGGAAAACCAATGCTGGGGACCCCCCCACTCACCCACTCACCCCCCACAAAGGTGCCCGGGGGGGTCCCCTGGGATTTTAGGGGGTCCCAGGATTTTTGGGGTTTCAGGAGGATTTTGGGTCCCCTCCCCCCCCTCAGGACTCCCCCTTTTTTCAGGAGTTCACCTTGAAATTGGCCTCGAGCTCGTTGTAGACCGAGATCTTCCCCCGCAGGGCCGAGCACACCAGGCTAGGGGGAGGGGGTGGTTTGGGGGGGCCCAGGGACCCCCCAAAACCGGGGCCCCCCCTGAGGACTCCAGCAGCCCCTCCCCCCCCACCCCAAGAAAGACCCAAGGTTTGTGGGGGGACCCAGGAATTTGGGGCACAAATGGCATTTTTGTGGGGGGCACTGGGCCACCCACAAACTGGAGAAGTTTGGGGAGATCCAAGGGCTTGGGGAGATGAAAGTTTGGGGGATCCCAGGAAATTCTGCAGGACCCAGAGATTTGGGGGACCCGCCCAGTTTTGGGGGTCCCAGGGGTCTGAGGGGGCTCCACTGCTGGGGTGGGCCTGCTCACAGTGAGCCTGCTTTTGGGGTGCCCCATGGAGTTGGGGTGCCCATTATCAGGGTGTGGCTGTTTCTGCTGTGCCCATTTTTGGGGTGTCCTTGTCCTGGGGTGTCCCCATCCTGCGGTGTCACCTCTTGTGCTGGTCCAGCAGGTCCTTGTCGGTCACCAGCACCTTCAGCTCTTTCAGGTCCTGCAGGAAAGACTTGGGCAGGTCCCCATCTGGCTCAGCTGCCTCGGGTGCTGGGGACAGGGGGATACCGGGGTCACGTGGGGACAGGGGGACACTGGGGACACCATGGAGGTGTCGCAGTCACAGAGACACTGGGGATGTTGGGGACTGGGGACATCTTGGGGCCATGGAAACATTGGTGGTCACCAGGGTCCCCCGGGGTCACCAGAACACCAGGTCATGCCTGGGGGGTTCCCGATGTCACCAGGGGGGTCTCTGAGTGTCCCTGATATCCCCAAGGCATCTCCTGGCCCAGAGCCCCCCATGTCCCTCCCACACTGAGGATGTCACCCACATGTCCCCCACACTGGGGGGTGTCCCCAGGCGTGGCAGCGGGGTCCCGGGTGATTTGGGGGGGCTGGGGGGCTTCCGGGGCTCACCCAGTGCCCCCTGGCTCCAGTGCCCCATCATGCTCTGGGCGCAGGCGGCGAAGTCCCCGAAGGTCAGGAACTGCAGGCGCCGCTTGCCGGTCTCGAAGCGGCTGTTGGCAAAGAACACGATGGCAGCATAGTCCCTGGGGGGGCAAAACGGGGTGGTCAGGGGGTCCCTGGCCTCCAAGGGAACTCCCAAACCTCCCTTAAACCCCTCAACAACCCCAACACCCTCCGGCACCCCAAATCCTCCCTCAGCACCCTAAACCCCGCCTAAGCACCTCCAAACCCCCCCCACATTCCCAAACCACTCCTAGAACCCCAACCCCCCTCGCAGGTGTTGCCTGCACCCCAAAACCCTCCCCTACAATGGGGGTCCTAAAAATCCTTCTTGACCTCCACCAGGACTCCCCTGGGACCCCCCCCACGGCAGCACTCGAGACCCCCCCAGCACCTTCAGGTGGTCCCAACACCCCCTGGGACCCCCTAAATCCACCCCCAGGGGCAGCCCCTTGCCCCCCCCCCCCCCCCCAGTTTGAACCCCTGTCCCAATTTGGGGCCTCCCCAGACCCACCGTGCGAGGGGTGGGGGCAGCAGGAAGAGCTGCTGGATGTTCTCGGCCAAGGGCCCCCGCAGCTCCTCCACGGCCTTGAAAACTCTCTTGAAGTTGTCAAACTGAGGGGATGGGGAGGGTCAGTGCCCCAAAATCACCCCAAAACCCCCCCAGACCCCAGAACCCCCCAGAACCTGCAAAACCCCTTTGAACTCCCCCACTCCAAGCTCCCCAGTAGGGCCAGGCCAGGCCCCCCACCAGCCAAAGCCCCCCCGTTTTTGGGGTTTTCCTCCCCATTTTTGGGGTTTCTCCCCCATTTCCCTCCCCCCTGGTTTAGGATTCTCCCGTTTCTCCCCCGCCCCTGGGTTTAGGCTCCCACCTGGCGCCGGCAGCTGCGGATCCCGACCCCGGTGCGGGCACTGATCTCATCCAGCTCCTTCTTGGTGCCCTTGGAGAGTTTCTTACCCAGGAGCTCCCGGGCCAGGGCCTCATCAAAGGCGTAGTACCTGGGGGGCCCAGCACCTGTCCCAGCGCTCCCAGTCCCCCCACCTGTCCCTCCCCGTTCACTCCCAGTCCTCCCAGCGTCCCCAGTTACGCTGTTCCAGTCTCTCCCAGTCCCTCCAGTTTGCCCAGTACCGCTGCATGAGCACGGCCTGGCACTCGGGGAAATGTCCCAGTGCCCCCCAGTCCCTCCCAGTGCCCCTAGTACCGCTGCACGAGCAGCGCCTGCCGCTCGGGGGGGATCTGGAACAGCAGCTGCTGCAGCAGCCGGGGCGGGGCGTGCAGGAGCCGCTCCAGCATCTGGAAGGTTCTGTAGTGGTCACGGGTGTCGCTCTGCAGCACCGCCACCGATGTCCCCTCCCGCTCCAGCACCCCGCCCCGCAGGCGCCGCGCCACCGCCTCGGCCACTGTGACAGGGACATTGGGGACATTGAGGATGTTAGGGACACTGGGGACAGCACTGGGACATTGGGGGTGCCATTGGGACATTGGGGACGGTCATGGGGACAGTGGGGTCATTGGGGACAGCACTGGGGACACTGAGTATCCCCCAGGTGTGTGCCAAGCATCCTCCAGATGTGTTCAGGTGTGTCCCACTTGTCCCAAATGTGTCCCAGATGTGTTCCAGCTGCCCCTGCTGTGTCCCCAGCTGTGTCCCAGCCAGTGCTCCTCAGGTGTCCCAGGCGGATCCCAGCTGTGTCCCAGCTGTCCCCAAATGTCCCAAGGTGTGTCCCATTGTCCCGAATGTGTCCCAGCTGTCACTAGTGTGTCCCCAGCCATGCCCCAGCTGTCCCGTGTCCCTCACCCGAGTGCCCGTCCAGCCACAGCCGGTACACCTCCTCGTCGATCAGCGTCGTGTTCCCCACAAACACGTCCAGGTCGCTGCTCATCCCTGCGGGGGGCCACGGTGTCCCCAAGTGTCCCCAAATGTCCCCAATGGCTCCAAATAGCCCCAGACACGCTGACCCCAAACAGGGACACGCTGACCCTAAACTGGGGCGTACTGGGAACGCCCTGAGCCCCTCCCGCCACCCTGGGATCACCCCGGCCCCAAACTGGCCCGTACTGGGACCTTCTGACCCCAACTGGGCCATACTGGGAGTCCCTCCCCACACCCCAGCCCAAACCGGGACCGCCCCCCCCCCGAAACGGCCGCACTGGGAGCCCCTCCCCCTCCAAAGAGCAGTTACGACCCCTTCCCCCCGGGAGACCGCCGGGACCCTCGCCCCTCCCCCAGCCCCTGCCCCCTCCCCCACCGACCGGCGCCGTCCCGCGCGCTCCTCGCGCGACGCAGAGCGATGGCGTCACGGGCGCGGCGGTGACGTCACGGCGGGGCGGGGCCGCACCTTTCCTGCCCCTCCCCCCGCGGCGCGCGAGCTCCCACCCCGAGCTGCCCGAGCAAAAACCAGTTCCCCCAATAAGGACCAGTCCCCCCTAGTATGAACCCCTCGCTCCCAATAAGAACCAGTCTCAGTCCCAGTAAGAACCAGTCTCTGCCAGTTTATTGGGGGCGGGCCCCCCCCAGTCCCTCGGTGGGGGCGGGGCCGCTCCTCGTGCCGGGGGTGCGCTGGGGAGAGAGGGGGGGATACTGAGGCACTGGGGGGCACAAGGACCCCCCCTCCCAGCACCCCCAGGGCGAACTGGGCACATCCTGACCCCAAACTGGGCCATACTGGGATTCCCTCCCCCCCCCAGCCCATACTGGGCCCCCTCCCAGCCCCCCACCCATCATACTGGGAGCCCCCCGACCCCAACCTGGGATCCTCCCCAGCCCTCTGCCCATACTGGTCCCTACTGGTCCGTACTGGGGGGCGCTGGTGCCGCTGGGAGGGCTCCGGGAGTGGCCGGGGGGGCCCCGGGGGGGCCACAAGTCCATAAAGGGCCTCGGCCAAAGCCTGGGAGGGTCAAAGGTCACAGCCCCGACACCCCCCATACACAGTGGGGACCCCCCGACACCCCCGGGGGGGCATGGGGGGGTCCCGGTGGGGGTTTGGAGGGGTCCCAGAGAGGTTTTGAGGGTCCCGGGGGAGGTCCCAGGGGGGCTTGGGTGGGTCCAGGGGGGATCTGGGGATCCCAAAGAGGTTTTGGGGGTCCCGGGGGGGATTTTGGGGGATCCAGGAGGGCTCGGGGTTTTTGGGGAGTCCCAAAGGGGTTTGCAGGTGTTTGGGGGGCCCCAGCAGGCTCCTGGGGCAGTTTTGGGGGGTCCTGGCTTGGTTTGAGGGTCCATGGAGGGGTTCCAGCGCAGTTTTGGGGATCCCAGAGAGGTTTCCCAGGGCAGTTTTGGGGGTTCTGACACGGTTTTGGGGTCCCGGGGCGATTTTGGGGTCCTGGGGGGGGGGGGGGGCTCAGAGCAGTTTTGGGGTCCCAGGGGGGATTTTGAGGTCGCACCTGCAGGGCCCGCAGTAGCCTCGTCCCCAGCCCGATGGCGGCGCTGGCGGAGGCGGCCCCGAGGGCGGTGACACCGCGGGTCACCCCCCGCGTCACCCCCCGGGTCACGGCCCCGGGGCCGCCCCCCAGCAGCGGCTGCAGCAGCAGGTCCCGGAGCGCCCGCCCTGAGGGGACAGGGGGACACTGGGGACACGGCACGGGGGGCGGGGGACACCCCCCAGGGTCAGGGGACACTTGGGGACGTTGGGGACACTCACAGAGCCGCAGCACCGCGTGCACGGGTGTGTTGGGGACACGTGGGGACACTTGGGGACATTGGGGACACTCACAGAGCCGCAGCACCGCGTGCACGGGGGTGTTGGGGACACGTGGGGACACTTGAGGACATTGGGGACACTCACAGAGCCGCAGCACCACGTGCATGGGGGTGTTGGGGACACGTGGGGACACTTGGGGACATTGGGGACACTCACAGAGCCGCAGCACCGCGTGCACGGGGGTGTTGGGGACACGTGGGGACACTTGGGGACATTGGGGACACTCACAGAGCCGCAGCACCGCGTGCACGGGGGTGTTGGGGACACGTGGGGACACTTGGGGACATTGGGGACACTCACAGAGCCGCAGCACCGCGTGCACGGGGGTGTTGGGGACACGTGGGGACACTTGGGGACATTGGGGACACTCACAGAGCCGCAGCACCGCGTGCACGGGCGCCACTCCCCCCAGCAGCCCCGGCAGTTGGTGACACCGGATGTCCCGAAGCCACTCGGTCACCGCGTAGGACACGACCCGGCCCAGCCCCAGCAGCCTGCAGGGGGGGGGGGGGGACAGCGGGGTACACGTGGAGGGGGGGGGGACAGAGGGGACACGGGGAGGGGGGGGGGACAGAGGGGACACGGGGAGGAGACGCGGGGGGACACAGGAATGGTGAGTCTGGGGACACGCGGGACCCGCAGGCCCCCGACGGCCCCTTTGTTCCGTGTCCCCCCCCGTCCCTCCCCGTGTCCCCTGTGTCCCCCGTGTCGCACCCCTGGCGGTGGCAGAGCCGCTTCAGCCGCAGTTGAGAGCAATTGAGCCGCGCGAGCCCGATCAGGATCCCGGCCAGGGCACCCTGGGGACAGCGAGGGGACAGCGAGGGGACAGCGTCACCGGGGACAGGGACACCGGGGGAACACGGCCACGGGGCGGCCCCCCTGTCCCTGTCACCTGCTCCATGGTGACGCGCTTGCCGCGGTAGTCCAGCCAGACGGGGACATCGGCCGTGAACCGGAACTCGCTGTGGACACGGGGACAGCCCTGTCACCTCCCGTCACCCCCAGGAACACCCCAGGCCGTCCCAGTCCCTCCCAGTGGCCCCAGGCCCACCGGAAGTAGATCGGGGGGGTCTCCGTTTCGGGCTCCTCGTCCGGGGGCGGCTCCGGCTGGGGGGGGTCCCCGACCCCGGGGGGGGCTGCGAAAGGGGGGGGGAAGGACAGTGAGGAGACCCCGAATCCGGGTACACCCCCCAAACCCCGGCCCCAAACCCCCTCCCTCCATTCCACCCCCCGGCCCCCCGGTACCGGGCGAGGGTCCTGGGGGGGGCCCCGTGGGGGGGCTCAGGTGGGCGATGAAGCCGCCGGCGAAATCCCTGAGGAAAATCAGCGCGTCCTGGGGGGGCAAGGACAGCGTGAGACCCCCCCCCACCCAAAACACCCCACGGGACCCCCACCGAACTCCCTAAAGACCCTCCCGCTCCCTCCCAGGACCCTCCCGACACCTCCAGCACTCTCCCAGGCCCCCAAAACCCCCCAGGACCCCCCCAGAACCCTCCCAAGCCCTGTCCCAGACCTCAGACCCACCCCCCAAGGACACCCTGACCCCCCAAAACCCCCCCGGGGCCCTCCAGACCTCCCCAGGACCCTCCCGACACACCCAGGACCCCCGGAACCCTCCCAGGACGCCCCCCCCGCGCCCCTGCCCCACCTGGTCGATGTGCAGGCGCAGGGGGGTCACAGTGACCCTGAGGCAGCACTCGGGGACCCCCCCGGGGGGGGGCGGGTGGGGCAGGACCCGCAGGGCCTTGAGCCAGAGCTGGGGGTGCGGGGGGGCATAGAGAGGGGAGGTCAGAAAGGGGGGATTCAGAAATGGGGGGGGAGGAATAGGGGACAAATTCAGGGAGCAGAATGGGATTAGAAAAGAGGAAGTCAGATTTGGGGGGGCAGATTTGGGGTCACATTTGGGAATTTGGTGGGCAGTGGGGAGGTCTCGGGAGGGTTGCATTTAGGGGATGGGGGGTCAGATTTGGGGGGTCTCAAAGGGGGTGTCAGATTTGGAGGATGTGAGGTCAGATTTGGAGGATGTGAGGTCATCTTTGGGGTTTCCCGGCTCGGGGGGTCCGGGGTCAGTACCGTGGGGGGCTGTGGGGGTGGCCCCCCTCGGGGGTGGCGGCTCAGGAAGGGGGGCGCGGGGCCCCCCCCCAGGCGATCGCGCAGCTCCAGCTCCGGCACCAGCAGCACCAGGCGGGACGTGGGGACCTCCCCTGGGCCCAGGGGACCCCCCCGGGACCCCCCCGCGGCCCCCCAGGGCTCTGCCGCATACGTCTCGTGCTGAAGGCAAACCTGGGGGGGCACAGGGGGGCCGTGGGGCGCAGTGACCCCTGAGACCCCCAAAAGAGCCCCGGGACCCCAAAATCCCCTCCAGGACCCCAGAATCCCGCCCGGGACCCCCCGAACTCCCCAAGTGCCTCCACCAGCCCCATCCAGGACCCACAGAATCCCCCCAGGGGCCCCCCCAGACCCCAATGGCTCCCCGCGGCCCCCCTCATGCACCCCATCTTGCCCAGGTGCAGCTCCACGACCCCAATGACCCCCTCAATGACCCCCCAGTGACCCCCCCATGGCCTCCCAATGTCCCCAGTACCCAAGGACCCCGATGACCCCCCAATCATTCCCCAGTGACCCAAATCACCCCCCAGTGAGCCCCCTGGCCCCTCCGGCCCCCCAACTTGCCCAGGTGCAGCTCCATGACCCCAGTGACCCCAAAGACCCCCCAGTGACCCCCCGGACCCCCCACCTTGCCCAAGTGCAGCTCCATCAGCTGCTCCGGGACCCTCCCGGGGCCCCCCCGGCTGCGCCAACGCGAGGGGGTGGGGCCTGCGCTGCGGGGGCGGGGCCTGCGGGGAGCGGGGCTCAGTGTGGACACACCCACTGCCCTCCCAGCCACACCCACTGCCCCTCCCTGCCACACCCACTGCCCCTCCCAGCCACACCCACTGCCCCAGCCACACCCACTGCCCCTCCCTGCCACACCCACTGCCCCAGCCACACCCACTGCCCCTCCCTGCCACACCCATTGCCCCTCCCTGTCACACCCACTGCCCCTCCCGGCCACACCCAGCGCACAAGCCGCGCCCCTTTTCAGCAATCGGGTTGGGGCTGAGCCTGACCCCGCCCACACCAGGCCCCTCCCAGGGGCGTGGCCATTTCCTCAGCTCCTCCCCCAGGGCGTGGCCTGCCCATCAGCTCTATCCATGCGGTCAAGGGGCATATCCATCCCCAGACACGCCCACCCAAGCCCCTCCCCATTTCGGGCTGTATCCCAACAAATGGCCACACCCAATGGCATGTCCCACCTGTGATGGGTGGGGCCAGGGCCGAGCTCCCACCCCAGAGTACGTCCCAGCCCCACCCATGGGTGTGCCTCCCCAGCCCCTCCCCTCAGAGGACACCCCCCCCAAGCCCTCCCCCACGGGGCGTGTCTTTATTGGCCCCACCTACCAGGGCATGCCCCAGCCCCACCCACCAGGGCGTGTCCCCAGCCCCCTGGGGCGTGTCCCACCTGCAGTGGGCGGGGTCAGGACCGAAGTCCTGCCCCCCAAACAGAGCCCAGGTGAGGCTGAGGTCGCGCAGGACGAGGCGGGCGCGGGGGGGGGGGCAGCCCCGGGGGGGGGCGCAGCCGGTCCCGCTCCCCCCGTGGGACCCCGAAGTGCCCGGGGAGCACCCGCAGGGGGCCAGGGGCAAGCCAGCGCACCCGGGGGGTGGCCTGGGAACGGGAGCACAGAAATGTCACCCCAGCGTCACCCCAAAGTCACCCGGGGCCAGCCAGCACACACAGGGGCAGCCTGGGGGGGGACATGGGGTCAGGGACACCCAAATGTCACCCGGGACACCCCAACATCCCCGAAGGGCGGCCTGGGGGCGTCAGGGACACCCCCAAAACCCCTTGGGGACACCCCAAAGTCACCCTGGGACCGCCCCAAAGCACCCCCAGGGACCCCCGGCACACAGAGAGGTTCCGGGGGGGGGGCACGGGGGCTGTGGGAACCCCCCCAACCCATCTGGGACTCCCCCAGGACTCCTCCAGTCCCCAGAGCCCCCCAGCCCCCCCACTCACAGGCTCAGGGGTCTCAGGGGCCTCGAGGACGCAGAACCCGTCAGGATCGGGGTCGGGGCCGGCGCTGCCCCCCCGGGGGGGGCTCAGGGGGGGCTCGGGGGCCTCGGGGAGGGCCCGGGGGGAGCCCCCCCCCTCCCCCGGGAACAGGTACAGAGACACGGGAGGGGCTGGGGGGCGCGGGGGCTGAGCTGGGAGGGAGAAGGGGGGTCAGAGACTCCCTGGACCCCAAACGGCTCCTCCGGATCCAGAACAGCCCCCCCAGACCCAAAACGGCCCCCCTGGATCCAGAACAGCCTCCCCTCCCCAAAACACTCCCTCCAACTTAAAACAGCCCCCCAAAGCCCTCCCCTAAGCAAATTCCCTCCCCCCCCCATACCGGGGGTCCGAGGGTCCCCGGTGAGGGTCCCGGGGGGGTCCCTCAGGGCGTCCGTCAAGTCCTGCTGGTTGATCGGGGCAGGGGGGGTCGCGGGGAGGGCCTGTTGGGGGGGCAAAGTCGGGGGAGGAACACTGGGGGTCCCGGTGCCCCCCCAGACCCGTTTAGGGCACCCGTGCCCCCCCAGACCCCTCTGTGGCCCCCCCAGCCCCATTTTGGGCCCCCCAGCCCCACCTGTTCTCCCCCCGGGGGGGGGCTCGGGGTCTCCCGGAGGTCTCTCCACGGGTGCTCCCGGGCAGGGGGGTCCGGGGGTAGGTCCGTCGGTGGGGGGGGGGTCCCGCGGGGGGCCGCGGGGGGGTCCCCAGGTGCCGCAGCAGGCGGGCGATGGCGGCGGCGCTGTCGGCGCAGGTGCGGCCCCGCAGGCGGGCGGGGGCCACCAGCAGCTCCTCGGGAGGGGGCTGGGGGGTGGGGGGAGGGTCACCCCAAATCGCACTGACCCCCCGCACCCCCCCGACCCTTGCTGAACTGCCCCGAATGCCCCCAATGCCCCCTCACCCCCGAGCTCTCAGGACCCCCCCGGGCCCCAGCAGCTCCTCGGGGGGCTGGTGGCGGGGGAGTCACCCCAAATCGCAGCGACCCCCCGTGAGCCCCCCCGAACCCCCCCCGGGTCCCTTTGCCCCCCCCCGAACCACCCCATTGTGGCCTGCCCGCAGGCCTCCCCCACTCACTGCCCCTCCCTCGCCGTCTGCCCCCCTCCAGGTGGTCAGCAGCAGCTCCAGGAAATCCACATCCAGCACGGACACGAAATCTGGGGGGGACAGGCAGAGTGACCTCCCGGACACCCCCCAGACACCCTGGGGGTCACTCGCAGGGAGGGGACATGGGGGGGTCCCGGGGGGGTCGCTACCCCTCTGCAGGTCCAGCGGCCCCCCCCCGCAGCGCTCGCTCAGGAACACGGAGCCGTCATCGACCAAGAGCCTGGAGGGGCAAGGGGGGTCATGGGAGTCGGGACCCCCGGAAATCCCCCAGGGAATCCAAAACACCCCCGGGAATCCTAACCCCCCCCCCCCAGCACTCCCTGAAACCCCCCCAGGACCCTCCTCAAAACTTCTCCAGGGTGCCCAAGACCCTTAGAACTCCCTAAAAATCCGCTGGGACCCCCTAAACAACCTCTGGGACCCGCCTAAACCTCTCCAGGATCCCCCAAAAACACCTCCTGCAACCAAATCCCTCTGGGCACCCGACTCCAAAATCCCCTGGGATCCCCCAAACCTGCCTGTGGCCCCCCCCAACCCCCCCTGGAACCCCAAGCTCCCCTGGGACCCCCAGCCCCACCTGAGCCCCCCCCGGCGGGGGTCACGGCCGCTCCCGCAGGTGACACTCAGGGTCTCCGCTGTCACCAGCACCCGCAGAGGGAGGGGCGGCGGCCTGGGGGGCAATCCCAAAACTGGGTCACCCCCGCAGGAAGGGATCGGGGTGTTCCCCCCCCGGGACCCCCAGATTGGGGTGTCCCCCTCCCCAACCCTCCCCCCCATTGGGGTGACCTTGAAGGCTCCCCCAGACCCCCCCATTTTGAGATGCTCCTCTCAGGGAACCCCAAAAGCCAGGGGACCGATAGCCCCCCAAAGGACCCCCATTTTGGGATCACCCCCTCCCAGACCCCCCTGGGCCCCCTGTTTTGGGGTCCCCTCCGGTTTTGGGGTGCTCACCTGTAGTCAAGACCGCAGCGCTGCAGGTGCAGGTGCAGCTGAGTCAGGGGAGTAGGGGCTGTGTACCCCAAAACCGGCTCGTCCTCCAGGGCCAGCAGGGCCAGAAGCTGGGGGGTAGGGGGATGACACCCCAACAGTGACCCCGGGGCCACGCCCCAAAAAGGGAAATTCTCCCAAAGAGAGCCCCAAAACTGACAGCCCCGAAAAGAACCCAAAAACAGGAATGAGCAAAAAACCCTCAAAACAGGAATCCCAAAATCTGGAATTCCAAAACCGGGAACCCCAAATCCCCCAACAAGGCCCTCCCCAAATGAGACACCCCCTCCCCCCCCCAAAAACCCAGGGTCCCCAAATCCAGGAGTCTCCCCAATGTCCCCAAACGAGGTCCCCAATGTCTCCAATGTCCCCCCGCTCACCTGGCTGTACCAGGGGGTCCCAGGGGGGTCGGGGCGGTGCCGCAGCATCACCCCCTCGAGGGCCACTGCCACCACCAGCTCCTGGCGACATGGGGACATCGGGACACAGGGGGGACATGGCGGTGTCCCCAGCAGCCCCCGCCCCTCTCCGGCTGCTCGATGTCCCGGCTGTATCCCCAATATCCCCTCCTGCCCCTTCCTCTGTCTTCTGTCCCCTCCGTGCCCCCTTTTGTGCCCCAGCGTCCCCCCGTGTCCCCAAACGTCCCCCTCATGTCCCCCCATGTCCCCTATCCCACAATGTCCCCTGTGCCCCCCACCTGCTGTCCCCTGCGCCCCCAATGTTGCCCTATTCCCCCTGCCCCGTCCCCTCCGTGCTCCGCTGTCCCCTCTGTGCCCCAGAATGTCTCCCAACGCCCCCCACCCTGTCCCCCCCCGCTGCCCCTGCTGTCCCCACCTTGGTGTCCCCGCGGGGGGCGACGCTGCTGCCCAGGGCCAGCGCCAACATCCGGGGGATCGGGGGGACCCCGGGGGGGGGTGCGGGCTCGTCCCAGGGCACCAGGGTGGGGTGCAGGGAGGGGGGCGGCCCAGACCCCTCCCCCTCCTCCGGCAGCGGGCCTGGGGGACGAGTGCAGTGGGGGAGGGGCTGGGGGCCCCTAAAACAGGGGCAACCCCCCCGAACCAGGGACTGCCCCCAAACTCGGGGCCTCCGCCCCTCCACGCCCCTCCCCATAAACAGATAGCCCCTCCTCCACACTGAGGTGCCCCCCCCCCCCCCCCCCCCCAATTTTCAGGGTGCTCCTCCCCCCTAATTTTTGGTGTCCCCTCCCTCGTTTCTCCCCTGTCCCCCATTTTGGGATACCTCCCCCCCAGATTTTGGGCCCCTCCCCCATTTCAACTGCCCCCATCCTGCCCCCTCCCCCCCGCTATTGCCCCCCACCCCCCCCCCCTTTTTGGGCCCCATCCCCATTTCAGGCCCCCCCCCCCCCGGTTCTGGCCCTCCCCATTTTTGTTGTCGTCGTCCCCCCCCCCCCGTTTTTGTCCGTCCCCCCCCCGTTTTTGGGGTACCGTGACTCAGGACGAGGCTCCGGACGTCAGCGCAGGCCCGGGACAGCCCCCGGACCCCCCCCGGGCGGGGGAGGACACAGAGCCGCCCCTCCCCCACCTCCAGCACCAGCCGGGAACCTGGGACCCCCCCCTGGGGACACCCCAAAAATCTGTCACATACTGCCCCTCCTCCACCAGCCGGAACCGCCCCGGGGACACCCCGAGGTCACCCAGGAGGAGACACAGAAGGATGGGGGGGCCCTGTGCTGACACAAGGGGGGACCGGGGGGATAGGAAAGGACCCAAGGGACCCCAAAGTGACACAGGAGTGACACAGGGAACTCTGAAATGACCCAGGAGTGACTCAGGGTGACAATCGGGGACCCAGGGTGACAGACAGGGGCTCCCCTCACCGCGGGGGGACAGTCGGCGGTGACGCGGCCCCAGGGGATGGTGACAAGCATGGCGCCGCCGCTCTGGGGGGGCTCGGGGGGGTCCCCGGTGTCCCCAAGGTCCTGCGGAGACCCCCGGGAGCCTTCATCCTCCTCCTCCTCCTCTGAGTCTAGGGGACAAGGGAGGAAGGATCAGGGGGACCCCCATACCCGGGGTGACACCTGGGGGTCACCCAGGGGCCAGCCAAGGCTTGGAGAACACTTGGGGCTTTGGGGCACCCAAGGAGCAGCCAGGATTTTTGGGGAGGCCCAAGACTTTGGGGGGACACCCTGTATTTTCGGGAGGTCCCGGAGACTTGGGGACACCCCGGCTTTGGAGACGCAGCTGGAATTTGCGGACACCCCGTATTTTGGGAGGTCCCGGGGGTCTCACCTGTGCCCAGCGCGGACTTGCAGGGCCGGAAGAAGGCGGGGCCTTCCGAGGGGGTGGGGTCCTCGGAGGGGGCGGGGCATTCCGAGGGGGCGGGGCCGGCGGGGTCCCAGAGCAGGAGGTCGTTGTTGATCCTGGGGCGGGTTCGGGGGGGGTCAGGGGGGGTTTTGGGGTCCCCCCAGGTTTCGGGGCCCCCCCCGGGTTTCAGGCCCCCCTCACCGGTTGTAGAGGCGCTGCAGCAGCTCTGGGGGGCTGAGGCTCACGTGGGCACGGGGCAACGTCACCCGCAGGGTCCAGGGGGCCCCCCCCAGGGCCCGCCCCACAAACACCCCCAACTCCTCGGGGGTCCCCGGCAGCACCAGCTGGGGGGAGGAAGGGAGACACCGTGGGTTTGGGGGGGTCAGTGGGCCCCCAAATCCCTCAGAGAACCCCCCAGGACCCCCAAACCCCTGAGGGACACCCCCAAAGCCCCCCAGAACACCCTGCCCTTGCGGGGACACCCCAAAACCCCTCCCAGAAACCTCTGGGGACCCCCAAATCCCTCCCAACACCTCCCAGAGACTCCCAAATTCCCCCACATCTCCCCAAAAGCCCCCAAACCTCTCTGGGACCGCCCAAACCCTTCTTAGGAAACTGGGGGGGCACCTCATGGCTCTCGTAGATGCTGCGCCGGGCAGAGAACGGGGTCGGGGGGGGCCCGGGGGGGCTCCTGGGGGGTGCAGCCGCCACTGTCACCTCTAGCCTGCGGGACACGGGGAGGGAATAAGGACACCCTAAAATCCCCCCCAACCCCGGCATCTCCCAAAAACAGACTCTGGGGACCCCGCCATGACCCAAAATCCCTCCTGCAGAATGCCCCAGGGCTGGCCCTCCATCTCAGGACCCCCCCCAAGCCACCCCCAGACTCCCCCCACCTCCCAGATTTCGGGGTGCCCCCTCAAGACCCCCCCCAGGGCCCCCCCGCTCACGTGGGGACACTGCGGGGCCCGCTCGGGCCGGGCCCCGGCTCCGCGTGCAGGCAGGGTAGGGTCCCCAAGTCCTCGGCCTCGTACGTCACTGGGGGGCACGGGGGAGACACGGGGGGGGGGGGGTCACGGCTGTGCCCCCCTCATCCGGTCCTCCTGCCCCATTTGTGCTTTTCCTGCTCCCACCCCCAGTCCCCAAAGATGTCCCCCCAGTGTCCTCCCTCCGACCCCCCATGTCCCCTCCTCGTCACTGGGAGTGCCCCCCTGTGGCAGCCCCCCCCCCCCCCCCCCCCCGCGACCCTCCCGCCGTGCCAGGTCCTGTCCCTTCAAATGTCCCCCCCAGGTCCCCGTTGTGCTCGGAGTGTCCCCTCCCCACCCCACCGACCCCCCATGTCCCCCCTCGTCCCACATCGCGCCCTCGTGTCACCCCTGTCCCCACCCCGCCACCCCCATGCCCCCCCCGTGTCCCCTCCGCTGCTCACCGTCCAGGCTGTCGCAGGCCGCAGCCCCGCCCTCCGGCCCCGCCCACCCGCGGGGCGCCCCCAGCCCCACCCGGAGGCTCTCGGGGCGCAGCCGGGGGGGGGGGGGCGCGGGCGGGGGGGGGGCGCAGGTCGGTCAGGGGCAGCCGCAGCCGCAGCCCCGCCCACGGCGCCGCCCAGCGCACCAGCGGCCACGCCCACCGCGCCTGGGGGCGGGGCAGCATCAGGACACGCCCACTGCGTGCGGCAAGGCCGCACCCACCCAAGCCGCTCCCCTGGGCCACGCCCCCTTCCAGAGCCCCTCCCCACTCCTGAGCCGCTCCCACCTCAAGCCCCTCTCTACGAGCCCCCCCCTTTCAAGCCCCTCCCCCTTTGCCCTCAAGCCCCACCTCTTTTCCAGTAATACCCACTCAAGCCCCTCCCCCTCCCAGCCCCACCCCATCCCAGCCCCACCCACCTTCGGAGAGGGCGTGTCCTCCTCCCCCGTGGGTGTGTCCCGGCCGTGGGCGTGGCCACAGAGGGCGGAAAGGGCGGGGCCGAGGCGCTCAAGCAGCCCCAGGTCCAGCTCGGCCTCGGGGGGGCTCAGCTGCACCCCCAACTCCAGTGGGGGAAGGGGGCCCTGGGGGAGGAAAAGGGGGGGTCAGGGGGGGCTGGGAGTCGCTGGAGAGGGATTAATGAGGGTCGGGAGGGGGTTAATGGGGGTCTCAGGGGGTCCAGGAGTGTCCTCTGGGGGGACTCTGGGGACATCACTGCGGTCAGGGGAGGAATTTTGGGTTCCTGGGGGGGTTTGGGGCAACACAGGAGACCCCAGGGATGATGAGAGGTCTCCCAATGCCCTCCCCCCGCCCCAAATGCTGCCTGGGGGGGCAGAGGGGCCCCCCCTCCCCCACTCACCTCGGGCAGGGGTGGGGCCCCGGGGGGGGCAGGGCTGGGGGGACCCCAGCGCAGGCGGAGCACGGGCTGGGCAGCGGCGGTCCCGGCGGCCGTGGGAGCGGGGAATCGCAGCACCTGAGGGCGGGGCCAGCGAGGCTGGGAAGGGCGATCACACCCAGGCAGACCCCACCCCTTTGTGTGAGCCCTGCCCCTCCAGCGCCGCACCCATTTCCCCCCGCTGGCCACGCCAAATCCCTCAGGCTCCTCCCCCTTGTCGCGTTCAGGAGCCAGGACACACCCATCTGCAGGCCCCACCCACAAGCCCCGCCTGTCTTTAGGCCCCATCCACCTGCGGCCTGTGGGACCCCACCCCCAACCGCCTCCTAGCCCCACCCATTCCTGGCCACACCCATGGCTGTCCCCAGTTGTCCCCTCGTGTCCCCATCCGTGTCCTCCCTCACCTCCCTCCGTATCCATCCCTGCCACACTCACCCCAGGCCCAGCCCACCCCAGCCCAATTCTCTGGCCACACCCACCCCGGCCACACCCTCTGATCACGCCCACCCCCCGGCCACACCCTCTGGCCACACCCACCCCCGGCCACACCCTCTGGCCACACCCACCCTCAGCCCCACCCTCTGACCACGCCCACCCCTGTCACACCCACCCCGGCCACACCCTCTGGTCACGCCCACCCTCAGCCCCACCCTCTGACCACGCCCACCCCGGCCACACTCACCCCGGCCACACCCTCTGGCCACACCCACCCTCAGCCCCACCCTCTGACCACGCCCACCCCGGCCACACCCTCTGGTCACGCCCACCCTCAGCCCCACCCTCTGACCACGCCCACCCCTGTCACACCCACCCCGGCCACACCCTCTGGTCACGCCCACCCTCAGCCCCACCCTCTGACCACGCCCACCCCGGCCACACTCACCCCGGCCACACCCTCTGGTCACGCCCACCCTCTGACCACGCCCACCCCGGCCACACCCTCTGGCCACACCCACCCTCAGCCCCACCCTCTGACCACGCCCACCCCTGTCACACCCACCCCGGCCACACCCTCTGGCCACGCCCACCCTCAGCCCCACCCTCTGACCACGCCCACCCCGGCCACACCCACCCCGGCCACACCCTCTGGTCACGCCCACCCTCAGCCCCACCCTCTGACCACGCCCACCCCGGCCACACCCTCTGGCCACGCCCACCCTCAGCCCTACCCTCTGACCACGCCCACCTGTATCCTGTCTGGCTCCGCCCCCGGCAGCTCCTCCAGCAGCTCCAGGCGGGCAAGCGAGAGCCCCCCCCGGGGCCCCCCCGCGCCCCCCGCGTCCAGCCCCAGCTGCGCCCCCCCCGCGCTCAGCCTGGGGGGAGGGGCGCGGTCAGAGCGGGGGGGAGGGGGGCAAAGGGGACACAAACGTGGGGACAAAGGAGGGACAACGGGAGGGGTGTTGGGGGCCCACAGGGGGGCAGGAATTGGGGGAGAAAAAAGGAGGAAAAAATAAGGAAAAGGAAGAAAAAGGAGGAACAGAAACAGGGGGATAACTGGGGGATGGGCGGGCAAATTTGGGGACAAGGACGGACGAAGAGATGGAGAAGGAAGGGGGTGAGGGGGGACACGGATGAGGACACGAGGGGACGTTTGAGGATATGGGGGGGGACACGGAGGGCCATACCTGAGGTGGGGGAAGGGCAGGGCGTGGTCCCAGGCTGGGTGGGCGTGGCCATCACAGAGTTCCGCCCACATGCGCTGGTGGGCGGGGCTTGGGGGCCCCTCCCCCTCGGGCAGCACCGCGGTGACCGTCCCCAAGGTCACCTGCAGCCGCAGCCCGCCCCGCCACGGGGGGCCCCGGCCTGGACACGGCGTCAGAGACCCCCCCCCATGGGACCCCCGGGGGATGAGAACACCCCCAGAGGGACCCCGGGACTGGGGACACCCCCCACCATTGGGAACCCCCCGGACTCACCTGGGGGGGCGGAGCTGTGGGGGGAAGGGCGGCGGCACCGGGGGCTGCCCTTGGGGGGGGAGGGGCACACGGGGTGGGGTCAGCGCTGCTCCCCCCAAACCCCAAAATTTCTCCCAGAACTCCCAAACACCCCCAAAATATCCCCCAAAATGAGTCTACAACTGAATCTCCAGGATCCTCCACTAAACCCCCAAAGTCCCTCCCCCAAAGACCCCCAAATAAACCTCCAAAAATAAACCCCAAGTCCCCCTCCCAGGACCCCCAAAACCCCCATAAATCCCCCCCAAAAGCCCCCAATAACTCCCAACCCTCCCAAACCCTCCCCCAAAAAAACCAAATAAATTCCTTCAAAATTCCCGACAAAAGACCCCAAAAAACCCCAAATTTTCCCTCAGACCCCCCAAAGCCCCCTGACTCACATCAGGGCTGGGGGGGGCACTGCCTGCGGGGGTCTCCCCGGGGGGGGCTGCACTGTCCTCTCCCCCCAGGGACCCCGTCATGGAGTAGAACAGCTCTGGGGGGGAGGAGGAAGAAAGAGGTGAGGACCGCCCCAGAACCCCCCGGCCCCCAAAATCCCCCCCGGACTGCCCCCAGCCCCCCAAACCCACCCCAGACCCACCCAAACTATCCAGGCCACCCAAAATCCCTCTGAGACCCCCCCAAAGCCCCCAACCCCTCCCCAAACCTCCCCAGACCCCCAAAGCCCCCCCCCAGAAAACCCCTCAACCCCCCCAATTTCTCTCCCAGCCCCCCCAAGTCCCCTCCAGGCCCCCCCACCCCCTCACCGCTGTCGGGGTCCCCCCCGGGGGGGCTCGGAGGGTCGCCACCCCCCCCGCAGGCAGCGGCTCAGCTCCCGCTCGATCAGCGCCAGGTCCTGGGGGCCCAGGGGGCGGCTGCGACCCCCGGGGGAGGACTCTGGGGGGGCACGGGGAGTCAGGGGTCCGAGGGACCTGGGGGTCCAGGGAACCCCAAAACCCCCCCAAAATCCCCCCCCCACCCCGAGGAAATCAGGTTCCCCTTATAACCCCCCAAATCCCTCCCAGACCCCAAATAAACTACCCCGAAGTTCCCCCCAACCAAAACGCCCAAAAAGGCTCCCCTGGAGACCCCAAAAGCCCCCCACAAGGGCTCCAGGGGGGGCCCAAAATCCCCAAACCCCCCCACGAGGGACTCGAGGGCCCAGGGGGAGCCCAAAAACCCCCCCAGAGACCCCAAACCCCTCCCAAAGGACTCAGCCCCCTCCCCCCCAGGGTTTGGGGTGCCCCCCCCCAGGGGTTGCGTAATTTGGGGGGACTCACCGGGGGGGTCGAGGGCCCCCAGGAGCCCCTGCAGGGTCCCCAGCAGGGGGGGGGGCAGCAGCAGGTGCAGGGCCCCCAAATTCCCCTCCAGCTCCACCTGAAACCTCAGAAAATGAGACCCCAAAACCCCCTGAAATCCCAAACCCTCAGAACCCCCCCAGCACCCCAAAAGTGGCCCTCAGATCCCGCCAGTGCCCCAGACCCCCCTGCCCCCAGGATCCCCTCAGCCCCATAAAAGCGCTCCAGGACCCCAAAACCCCCAGAAATCCCAAAAACCCCAGAACTCCCCCGGCATCACAAAAACCCAAAAACAAAAACTGAGTCCCCCTGGACTCACCAGCATTCCAAAAACTCCAACACCCCCTCCCCCACACGCCTCCAGGACTCCCCCCAGAACTCCCCCAGAACCCCAAAAGTGTCCCCCCCCGTGTCCCTCCGTCCGCACTGAGGGTCCTGGCAGGGCCTCGTTCTGTTTCAGGCGCAGCCGCAGCTCCGAGGGGCCCGGGAGGAGCCCCCCCAGCGCGGGGGGGGACACGGGGACCTGGGGGTACATGGAGACACTGAAGGGACAGCGGGGGGACACAGGGACACAGGTAACACAGATGTCCCATACCTGCTCCCAGGCAGGGTGTGGCACACACAGGTGACACGGGGGTGGCACAGGTGACAGCAGTGTCCCCTACCTGTGCCCAGGCCGGGGGCAGCTCCTGCCACAGCAGCCGCAGGTCCCGCAGCCGCAGCGCCTTGAGCAGCACCGCGGGGGGGCCGCCCCCGGGACCCCCCCCCGCATCCTCGAACTCGGCCCTGGGGGGACAGGGACACCTGAGACCGCCCCCGACAGACCTGGGACCTCCCGGGACTCTCCGGGACATCCCCCAAACACACCTGGGATCCCCCCGCGCCCCCACCCTCACCTGGGCAGGTGCAGCTCCAGGGCCCCCCCAGGGCCCCCCCCGGGCTGCGGGGGCAGCTCCACCCTGAGCTCAGCCTCGTCCAGCAGCACCTGCAGCCGCCGCAGAACTGGGGACATCGGCAGACGTTGGGGGACAGGAGGGACACGCGGGGGGACACGGGGAGTTCGGGTGCGGCCTCCACACCCCCAAACAAGGACGCCTCCCCCTATGTCCCCACCCAGGGACACCTGGGTCCCCTCTCGTCCCCCCAAATCCCCCCGGCCCCTCCTCGCCGTGTCCCCCCACTGTCCCCAGTGTCACCTGTGTCGATGGTCAGCGCCAGCGCCTCCAGCCCCTCCAGCGGGGGCGGCTCCGGGGGGGTGTCCCGGCCCTGCTGCAACTCCCCCGGGCAGGGCGACCCCGGGCCCGGCGTCCCCGGCTGCCCTGCGGGGACACCGAGGGGACACCGCGGGGTCAGGGGCCACGAAGGGACACCGGGGAGTCAGGGGGACAGGTGGGGACACTGTCAGGGGCCACGAAGGGACACCGGGGATTCGGGGGGGGGGCAGCGGACACTGCGGGGGCTGGCATGGGGGGGGGACAGGGACCTGGGGGAGTTGACAGGGGGAGGTGACCGGGACCTGAGGAGGTCACCGGGGGAGGTGGCAGCGCCCTGGGGGTGGTGACAGAGCCCCGAGGGAGGTGGCTGGGACGTGGGGGAGGTGGCAGCGCCACTCACGGGGTCGCAGCACGAGCCGGAGGTGGCTGAGCCGCAGCCGCACGGGCTCTGTCCCCAGCGCCGCCCAGGGCACGTTGACTGTGACGGCCCCGACGCTGCCCTCGCGCAGCTCCAGGAGGGCCCCGGCGCCCGCCAGCAGCTCATCCACGGCCTGGGGGGGCGGGGGATCAGGGACCCCCGAACCGCGCCCAAACCGCCCCCAAATCATCCCAAAATCACCCCAAATTCAGCCACAAAACCGCACCAAAATCACACTCGAAATCATCCCAAACCCACCCCAAAATCACCCCCCATTCCCCCTTCGCCGGTGTCCCCCCGCTATCCCCTGTCGCCCGGTGTCCCCCCAGTGTCCCCTGTGCCCCCCGCCACCCCCGGTGTCCCCCCGGTGTCCCCCCGTCCTCCCTGTCCCCCCGGTGTCCCCGCTGACCGCCGCCCGCAGCCGCAGCTCCCGCAGAGTCCCGGTGCCGCCGCGCAGGTCCAGCCCGAGCTGCTCGAGTCGCAGCGGCTCCTCCAAGAAGGGCCCGAGCCAGCGCTGCAGCGCGTACCGGGCCGCGCGGGCCTTCAGCGCCTCGGGCCAACCCCGCGCCCAGCGCGGCATCGCCGCACCGGCACCGGGAGCGACACCGGGATCGGGATCGGCACCGGGATCAGCCGGGATCGGCACCAGGATCAGGATCAGGACCAGCACCGCGATCACCGAGATCGGGACCGGCACCGGGAGCGACACCGGGACCGAACCGGGGTCAGCACCGGCCGCACCGGGAGCCACCGGTGTCGCCGCTTCCGGATCCGCCCACACACTTCCTGTTGCAAATCGCGACTCCCATTGGCTGTCGTGAGTTTTATTGACGGCGCGCAGCGCCAGACAGCAACGAGAGCGCCGCAAAGACGTGCGCGTGCGCTCCGGCCAATCGGCGCCCGTGGAGCGCGGGGGGGCGGGCCCGGGAGGCTTCCGGAAGTGACGTTGGCGAAAGTGCCCGGAAAGGGGGATAGCTGGGGCTGGGGGCGCTTGGGGGGCGGAGTTCGGAGGGGAGGGAAGGGAAGGTTCGGGGGGGGCTGGATTTGGGGGTGGGGGGCAGGTCTGGGGCCGGGGACCGGTTTGAGGGCATTTGGACGCGGCAGATGTGGGGTTTAGAGGGGCAGACCAAGGCCCTGGAGCGCACATGGAGGACACAATTGGAGTGGAGGGACTCGGGGGGGGGGGCGGGGCAGAATTGGGGTCTGAGGGTCTCTGGAGGGGCAGATTTGGGGGTTGGGGACGCTTGGGGGGACAGGTTTGGGCGTCGCGAGGGGGCTTTGGGGAGGTTTGGGGGTGGGGCGGGACCCCCCGAGGTCCCCTCGAGGGCGCTTTTTGGGGATAATAAAGGATTTTTGGGAGGGGGAAACGCCTGAGTGCGTCCCTGAAATCCTCACGAGACCTCCAAGACTCCGAGACCCCCTCGTGCTGCTTCGTTTATTGGCGCGCCGGGCATCCCGGGGGGGGGGTTCCCCGTTTCGGGGGGGTCAGTACCGGGCCAGGCGGCACATGTCACACCTGCAGGACCCGGCCGACACTGTCCGGAGCCGCCGCGAGCCCCCGGGGCAGCGCAGGGTCACCTGCACCTGGGGGTAGGGCCGGAGAGGGTGGGCTCAGCGGTGGGCACGCCCTGGGACACACCCGGCTTAACCCCGCCCACCCCATCCCGGCCCCGCCCAGCTCCTCGCTTGCCACGCCCACACTGCACACGCCCTGCCACACCCTCGCAGGCCACGCCCACACCCGTGCAGCTCCGCCCAAGCCCCACCCTCAGCCCCTCCGAGCCCCACAGGCCCCGACCACGCCCTAGAAAGCCCCGCCCACGCCCCGCCTCCCCCTCAGCGCCCGCCATGCCCCGCCCCCCGCTGTGACTCCGCCCACCGCTCCCCACGACCCGCCCACCCTGGTCACGTGTTCCATGGTGCAGCAGCGGGCCTCGGCCAGCAGGGGGCGCCCTCCAGCGTCCAGCAGCGCGCGGGGGGCAGGGCCGGCACGTGACTCGCAGTGGCCAGCGCATGCGCCCAGCGAGGCCCCGCCCCCGGGCCGGCAGCGCCCCGCCCCCCGCGGGAGGGGCACCGGGACCCCTGGGAAAGGGGGGGGAGGGGTGAAAAGGGCGGGGTCTTCAACTGGAGGGGGCGGGGCTGTGAAACTGTGGGCGAGGCCCCAAAGTCCTGGGCGGGGAAGCATCCCAGTCCCGGCGGTCTCGGGGGGGGGGGGGGGGGGGAGGGATCTCCAGTGGGGTCTGGGGGAGTCCCATGGGGCGGGGCGGTACCGGGG
Organism: Aphelocoma coerulescens; assembly: GCF_041296385.1. Classification (NCBI taxonomy): domain Eukaryota; kingdom Metazoa; phylum Chordata; class Aves; order Passeriformes; family Corvidae; genus Aphelocoma; species Aphelocoma coerulescens. Next base: position 2,305,972 of record NC_091044.1, on the reverse strand, counting down.
GGATACCCCGGGATGTTCGAGGGTCCCGGAAGGGATCGGAGTTCACGGAGGGGTTGGTGGTCACCGGAGGATGGGGCATCCTGGGGGGTCCCCGGGGGTCCTGGGGGCTCTGGGGGTCCCGCGGCTGTGGGAAGGTCCCTTTGGCATGGGGACCCCAGGGACGATGGGAGGTCCCGGGGGGCGTCTGGGGGGCCCAGGGGTAGATGTGAGGGTCCCAGTGGGGGTCTGGGGGACCCGTGGGTCCCCTCGGCTCTTACAACGGAGGCGGCAGCCAGGGCCGGGGGTGTCAGGCATGGCCGGGGGCAGCAGCAGGAGGAGGAGGAGGAACAGGCTCCGAGCGGCCATGGCGAGGGGGGCGGGCGGATCTGGACCCCCCTCGAGTCCCTCGGGACCCCCAAACTCCCCTCCCCGGGACCCCCCAGCTCCCGGCTCCGCCCCCGCCCCGCCTCGCGCTCCTCCCGGCCACTAGAGGGCGCCGAGCGGAGCCGCCGAGAACCCGGAAGTGGCGGCGGGAGCAGGAGCGCGTGGGCCAATGAGCGGCGGGGAGCGAGGTCAGGGGTGGAGCGGGCCAATGGGCGGTGCCGGAGGGGGCGTGGCCGGCGCGCGCGGCCGCCATGGGGCTGCTGACGATCCTGAAGAAGATGCGCGAGAAGGAGCGCGAGCTGCGCCTGCTCGTGCTGTAGGCGGGGCCTGCGGGGGCGGGGCCTGCGGGGGCGGGGCCTGCACGGGGAGGGGCGGGGGGCCGTTCGGGCTGGGGGATGGGGGGGGGAGGTGTTCCTGGTGTGGGTGGGGCATAAGGGGGCTGGGGGTGGAGCTTGGGCGGGGCGGGGCATGTGGGGAGTGGGCGGTGCTTGCGAGGGTGGGGCTTGGTGGGGAGGAGTCACTGATGGGTGGGGTCAGGGAGGGTGGGGCAGTGGGTGGGGCAAACAAGGGGTGGGGCTAAAAGCCACAATAGTGCAGGGCCTAGAGGGGGCGTGGTCAGGTGTGGGGGGTGGGACTCATGGGGCGGTGCCTGAGGGAAGGGGCTGGGCTAAAGACAGGGAGGGGCACCGGAAGGGGCGGGTCTCTGTTTGGGTGTGGCTATGGGTGTGTCCTGAGGCCCCGCCTCTCACAGGGGATTGGACAACGCCGGGAAGACGACGCTGCTGAAGCGGCTGAACGGGGAGGACGTGGGGGGCACCTCCCCCACCCTCGGCTTCAACATCAAAACCCTCGAACACCGCGGGTGCGTGGGGGAGGGGCGGGGCAGGGGAGGAGTCACGAGCTGGGGGAGGGGCCGTGGTGCTGACCCCACTGACCCCACGTGGGCCATGTTGACCCCGTTGATGACCCCGGTGACCACTGTGGTCCCGATGAACCTGAGGACCGCGTGTGGCCACGCTGAGCCCACACTGACCCTGTCACTGACCCCGCTGACCCCAGCACTGTCCCCCAGGTTCCAGCTGCACATGTGGGATGTGGGCGGGCAGAGCTCGCTCCGCTCCTACTGGCGCAACTACTTCGAGAGCACGGACGGGCTGGTCTGGGTGGTGGACAGTAGTGACCGCCAGCGCCTGCGGCTCTGCGCCAGTGAGCTGCGCGCCCTGCTCCGCGAGGAGGTGACACTGGGGCCGGCCTGGGGACAGGGGGACACCCATGGGACAGGGGACGGTCTGGGGAGGGGTAAGGGATCATGGGGAGAAATGGAGACTTGGGAGATGTGGGATTGGTGGGGAGGTCATGGGGACATGGAGGACTTGGGGACACTGGGGACACGGGCACGGGACCGGAGGCTGTCTCGGGGCCAGGGGGTCCCGGGGGCTGACACCGTCACCGCTGTCCCCAGCGCCTGGCGGGGGCCACCCTGCTCGTGTTCGCCAACAAACAGGACCTGCCCGGGGCACTGCCGGCCAGGGACATCCGTGAGGTACCCCCCAAATGGGACCCCGAATCAGGGACACCCTGAACCTGGGACCTCCCAAACCCAGGACCACCCCAAATCCCCCCATCCCCTCCTTTTCCAGCTCCTGAGTGGAGCCCCCTCCCCACCCTGGGTCTCCCTGGACAGTGGGGGGTGGTCCTGACCCTGGGACCCTCCAACCCCACGATGTCTCTGCTGTCTTCAGGCCCTGGAGCTGGACTCCATCCGCAGCCACCGCTGGCGCATCCAGGGCTGCTCGGCCTTCACCGGCCGGGACCTCCTGCCTGGCCTGGACTGGCTGCTGGATGACATTGGGGCCCGCCTGTGCCCCCCCGACTGACCCCGGACCCCCTGGACACCTCCGGACCCGGGGAGCCCCAAATCTGGGACCCCTGATACCTGGGACTCCCCCAGAGACTGGACTGGGACCCCCCCCTCGGATATTTGGGGGAGGGTCCTGACCCTTGGCCTCCCCCGGGCCGGGTTTGGGGGGTCCCACCCACTCCTGGTGCCAATAAAGTCGTGGTTGATGGAAATGTGGGGGTGTCTTGGAGGAGAGGGGCAATTTTGGGATCCCTGTGTCTGTTTTGGGCTGGTTTTGGGGCGCTCAGAACAACTCAGCCCTGGGCGGGGTCTCATTTCTTTATTGAGAGGTGGGGGGGGAATTTGGGGTGCTCAGGGCAGGGGCCCCGCGCCCCCCGGGGGGTCCCTAAAGGCGGGCGGGGGCAACAGCGGCCCCTCCTCCTCCTCCTCATCCTCGGCCCCGCCCCACACAGCCACCTGGAGGGGGAGGGGACACGGGGGTGTCACCGCAGGGGTGTCACCCCACCCAGGACCCCCCTAAAGTCACATCCCGGGGATGTCACTCCCCCAGAGCCCCCCCAAAGTCATCCCCTCTCCCAGACCCCGCCCAAGTGCCCCCCCATGTCCCCTCCCATTAAAGTCCCCTCAAACTCCCCCAAAGCATCCCAACCCCCCCCCAGTGTCACCTCCCGGTGTCCCCTCCCCCCTCACCGTGTCCCGCGGGGGGGTCCCCGGCCCGGGGGGGGTCCCCAGGACCCTCTGCAGCACCTCGGCCACGTGGCGGCTCAGGGCGGCCCTTTCCAGCGCCATCGCCTGCGCCTGTGCCCCAAACCACAAAAATCCCCAAAGTCACCCCAAAATGTCACCGGAACCCAAAACATCCCCCCCAAAACCATCACCGGGACACCCGAAATGTCACCGGGCCCCAAAATCAACCCAGAAACCCCGAAATGTTACCGGGACCCCCAGAAATGTCACCAGGACCCCAAAATCAACCCGGGCATCTCAAAAACCTCCTTGGGGCCCCAAAACCGTCACCGGGACCCCCGAAATGTCACCAGGACCCCCCAAAGCAACGCCAAAAACGTCACTGGGACCCCCCAAACCCACCCCGGCACAGCCAAAAATAGCCACCGGGACCCCCCCCAGGGACCCCCAACCCCCGCCGGGACCCCCCAACCCCCCCGCCCCGCTCACCAGTCCCCGCAGTCGCTCCTCCAGGAGCCGATTGAGGCGCTGGGAATTGGCGTAATCGTCTTGGAGCCTGCGGAAGCCAAACTGGGAGCACTGGGAGGCACGGGGGGGGACTGGGGGGGGCACTGAGAGGGACTGGGAGGGGACTGGGAGTGTCATCTGTCCATCCCCCATGTCCATCTGTCCATCCTCTCTGTCGGTCTCTCACCTGTCCATCCGCTCCCTCAACGCGTCCAGCTCCGCCCGCGCCGGCGGTGGCCTGGGGGGGAGAGGGGCTGTGGGACCCCCAAAACTGACCCCAAAACTGAGCCCAAAACCGTCCCAAAACACCCGACACTGACCTGAAATACTCCAAACTGCCCCGGGACCACCGAAGCGCCCCCGAAACACCCAAAACTGACCCCAAATCCCCCACACTGACCCCGAACTGCCCCCGGGACCCCGAACTCACCCCCTCGGTCCCCCGGCGCCTCCGGCCGCCCCCGGCTCCTGAGGGGACACCAGTGTCACCCCCTGTCCCCAAAGGTGACACAGGTGCCACCCCTCCTCCCAAAAAGAGCCCCCCCAGCTGTCCCTACCTGTCCCCCCTCCTCTTCTTCTTCCTCCTCCTCCTCCTCCTCCTCCTCCTCCTCCTCTTTCTCTTCTTCCGCCATCCCGGGGGCGCCCCCCGAGCCCGACACCCCCCGTGGGGGTGGGGGGGACCCCGCCCGCAGCCTCGGGGTCCCCGCGACCCCTCGGGGTGACCCGGGGGGGGTCCGGGGGGTGTCGGGGGGGGCGCGGAGGGCGCGGGGGGCCGCGGGGGGAGCGCGGGGGGGCCACCCCAGGGCGCGGAGCTCGGCGGGGCTCAGGACCCTTCTGGTCAGCTCGTCCAGGAACCGCGAGAAGCGGGGACCCCCCCGCCGCCCCCCCACCGCCTCCAGCGACCGCCAGCGCCGGGGGGGCCCCGCCCGCCCCCCCACCGCGCCCCCCGGAGCCCCCAGCCCCACCCCCAGCCCCTCCTGGCTCCGACTCTGCTCCCGCAGCAGCCCCCCCCGAGACCCCCCCCCCGGAACCCCGCGCGGGCCGCCCCCGGCGGCGCGGAGGGAGGGGGCTGGGAGGGCCCCCCCGGGGATCCGCGAAGGTCCCCGCGATGTTGCCGAGGGGCTCCAGGGTGGCCGCGGTGTCCCCGGGCAGGCGGAGGTGGCGCCCCCCCCCCCGCGATGTCGCCGAAGGTCCCCGCGCTGTCCCCAGCCCCCGCGGGGGGCTCCCCGGGGTGCAGCCCCTCGTGGCTCCGGCTCAGCCCCCGCCGCAGCCGCGATCCCCGCGCCCCGGGGTGGTCCCCGAACGTCCCCAGGGGATCCCCGAGGGGGTCGGGGGTGTCCCCGAGGTTCCCCGCGCTGTCCCCGAGCCCCGCGGGGGTGTCCCCGCGGCGCTGCCCCCGCTTCCGCCGGGGCTCGGGGGCGGCCCGGGGGGGAACGGCGACGTCGCCAAGGGTCCCGAGGATGTCCCCGAGGGGGTCGGGGATGTCGCCGACGGTCCCCGCGGGGGAGTCCCCGGGGTGCAGCCCCTCATGGCTGCGGCTCAACCCCCGCCGCAGCCGCGCCCCAGGGGGGTCCCCGAAGGTCCCCAGCGGGTCCCCGAAGCCCCGGGGTTCCCTGCGGGGGTCGCCGGGCCGGGGAGGGGGCCCGCAGCCCCCCTCACCCCCCCCGGAGGAGGAGGAGGAGGAGGAGCAAGAGGCGGGGGAGGGGGAGGACGAGGGGGTGCCCGGGGGGGGGGGCCGGGGGGGTGAAGAAGCGCTCGAGGAGCTGCAGCTTCCCCGGGGGCACCGGCGCCCCCCGCGCCCCCCCCCGCGCCGCCCCCGGCCCGCGGACCCCGCCGGGGGGGGCGGGGCCGGAGCGGGGACCCCCGCGGGGCTCCCCCGCTCATCCGGGACCCCCCGGGACCGCTGGGACCCCCCGGAACGCCCCCCTGGGGACCCCCTGGAATCCCCCGCGCGGCCTCCGCCTGGATCCGGCTCCGGGTCTTACTCCCGTCCCGGTCCCGGCTCCGGTTCGGGTTAAATCCAGCGCCGGGGTTTGATCCAAGCTCGGCCCGGCCCGGTTCTGGTCCCTAATCCGGATCCCGTCTGTGACCCAGTTGCAGGCTTTGATCCGGTTCCGGTCCCCGCTCCGGTTCTGGTCAAATCCACCCAAATCCACCTCCGGGTCTTGATCCGGTTCTGGTCCCTAATCCTGATCCGGTCCGTGATCCAGTCCCAATCTTTGATCCAGTGCAGGTCTGATCCGGTCCGGGTCAAATCCAGTTCCAGTCCAGAGACGGATCCGGTCCGGTTCGGGTCTAATCCCGCGCCGGTTCGGGTCTCATCCGGCTCCGGGTCTTGATCCGGTTCCGATCCAGCTCCTGCTCCTGATCCAGTTCGGGTTGTGCCGATGTCCAGTCCCGATCCGGTCCCGATCCCGATCCCGATCTGGTTCGATCCGGTTCCGGTCCGGTCCCGGTTCCGATCCCGATCCGGTTCCGGTTCGGATCCGGTCCCGGCTCTTTATAGCGGCCCGAGCGCATCACTGGATCACGTGACCCCCTCCTCCCCCTCACGCCCCCCCCTCCGTCCCCATCCCACGGAACTGGGGACACTGGGGACACTGGGATCAGTGTATTAGTGTCACTCGTGTCTCTGTACCGGTGTCTCTGCGCTGGTGGCACTGGTTCTGGCTGTACTGGTGGCACTGGTGTCCCTGGTTCTCGCTGTACTGGTGTAATTGGTGGCACTGGTGTCTCTGTACTGGTGTTCCTGTCCCTGTACTGGTGTCACTGGTGGCAGTGGTGTCCGTGTACTGTGTCCATGTACGCTGCTGCCTCTACTGGTCATACTGGTCACACTGGTGTCACGGGTGTCCCTGTACTGGTCACACTGGTGTCACGGGTGTCCCTGTACT